>NC_091374.1:13848816-14063816 GCF_038502225.1 Cherax quadricarinatus
TAGTTTAGGTTGCAGGGGTCGAGTCCGAGCTCCTGGCCCAGCTTCTTCACTGGTCGCTACTAGGTCACTCTCCCTGAACCGTGAGCTTTATCATACCTCTGCTTAAAGCTATGTATGGATCCTGCATCCACTACATCGCTTCCCAAACTATTCCACTTACTGACTATTCTGTGGCTGAAGAAATACTTCCTAACATCCCTGTGATTCATCTGTGTCTTCAACTTCCAACCGTGTCCCCTTGTTACTGTGTCCAATCTCTGGAACATCCTGCCTTTATCCACCTTGTCAGTTCCTCTCAGTATTTTGTATGTCGTTATCATGTCCCCCCTATCTCTCCTGTCCTCCAGTGTCGTCAGGTTGATTTCCCTTAACCTCTCCTCGTAGGACATACCTCTTAGCTCTGGGACTAGTCTTGTTGCAAACCTTTGCACTTTCTCTAGTTTCTTTACGTGCTTGGCTAGGTGTGGGTTCCAAACTGGTGCCGCATACTCCAATATGGGCCTAACGTACACGGTGTACAGGGTCCTGAACGATTCCTTGTTAAGGTGTCGGAGTGCTGTTCTGAGGTTTGCTAGGCGCCCATATGCTGCAGCCCTTATTTGGTTGATGTGCGCTTCAGGAGATGTGCCTGGTGTTATACTCACCCCAAGATCTTTTTCCTTGAGTGAGGTTTGTAGTCTCTGCCCCCCTGACTGTACTCCGTCTGTGGTCTTCTTTGCCCTTCCCCAATCTTCATGACTTTGCACTTGGTGGGATTGAACTCCAGGAGCCAATTGCTGGACCAGGTCTGCAGCCTGTCCAGATCCCTTTGTAGTTCTGCCTGGTCTTCGATCGAGTGAATTCTTCTCATCAACTTCACGTCATCTGCAAACAGGGACACTTCGGAGTCTATTCCTTCCGTCACGTCGTTCACAAATACCAGAAACAGCACTGGTCCTAGGACTGACCCCTGTGGGACCCCACTGGTCACAGGTGCCCACTCTGACACCTCGCCACGTACCATGACTCGCTGCTGTCTTCCTGACAAGTATTCCCTGATCCATTGTAGTGCCTTCCCTGTTATCCCTGCTTGGTGTGTGTGTGTGTGTGTGTGTGTGTGTCGTGCAGAATAGATAAAACTGGTCAGTTAGCAAGAACTCATTTAAAATTAAGTCTTTTCTAAAAAAAATTCTTATACGTTTGAAGAAATTTTTTTATTTATGTTAATGTAAAAAATTAATAATTTTGTACCAAAAGAACTTTTAAAAGCTTACCTAACCTTATTATAACAAGCGCAATTTAATTTAGCCTAATCCACCTATATATATTTTAGATAACTTTATAGAAATTCAATAATAAACAAACACAATGAAATATTTTTTTTCGTTAGGTTCAGAATGATATTTGCAAAATGACTGCATGCACAAATTTTCGCTTGCGTTGTTGTTTAAGCCAAAATCGCAAGGCATGTCCCTTTCCTCGTTCCATATATACCCTCAGATTTACTTACTTAGGAATTTAAGTATGGTTGATGCTAGTGTCTGTATGTATTGTGTGCGCATGCTCATATGGACGCTTCCTACTGTAGTTAACGCAACAAATTATGTAAACCCGATTTATCAAGGCCAAGGGACTAGTCACCTTAAAATTACGTCTCTGGTTCCACGCTCTCCAGTCTGTATTATCTGCGTTGGAGGCAAGAACCACCTAGCAGTAAAATGGGTACTTGGGTGTTAGCCTAATTTACCGGAAATTCTCTTCATAACCAGGCGCTTTCTATTTATTATGTCATTGATGTCAGCTATGGTCTGTATACGTTGTACATGTACTTGTAGCAACTATTATTATTATTATTATTATTATTATTATTATTATTATTATTATTATTATTAGTAAGCGTCTTCATAAGCAGTGGCACCCAGGGGTCACACTTGTCTTAGTTGTCAACTTTGCCTGTATTGTATATCACTGATATAAACAATAATACTGTTGCCAACTTGAGATGATGTAGTAACTGTAAAGCACATTGTACTCATGTCTTACAATAAAACACATTGTACTTATGTCTTACATTGAGGGACATTGTACTCATGTCTTACAATAAAACACATTGTACTTATGTCTTACAATGAAACACATTGTACTGATGTCATACAGTGAAGCACATTGTACATCTCTTACAATGAAGCACATTGTACTCATACTATAACAAAAAAAAATTGTGCTTGTATATTGTAACCAAGGTAACAATCATGTCGTAATGGGTACTCTCATATTTTACATATTATTATTATTATTATTATTATTATTATTATTATTATTATTATTATTATTATTATTATTATTATTATTATTATTATTATATTATTGTTATTATTATTATCATTATTATTATTATTATTATTATTATTATTATTATTATTATTATTATTATTATTATTATTATTGTTGTTGTTGTTGTTGTTGTTATATTGGTGGGTTACGCAACGTCTGACATTCTAATCTCAAATTTAGTTCTGCGTAGAACTGATATATCCTGCCTCAGAGTGGTAGTCTTCAGTATAGAAATGATATATCCTGCCTCAGAGGGGTAGTCTTGAGTGTAGAACTGATATATCCTGCCTCAGAGTGGTAGTCTTCAGTATAGAAATGATATATCCTGCCTCAGAGGGGTAGTCTTGAGTGTAGAACTGATGTATCCTGCCTCAGAGTGGTAGTGCTGGAGTGTAGAACTGATATATCCTGCCTAAGAGTGGTAGTCTTGAGTGGAGAATGATATATCCTGCCTTAGAGTGGTAGGCTTGAGTATATAATGATATATCTTGCGTCAGAGTGGTAGTCTTGAGTGTAGAATGATATATCCTGCCTCAGAGTGGTAGTCTTGAATGGAGAATGATATATCCTGCCTCAGAGTGGTAGTCTTGAGTGTAGAACTGATATATCCTGCTTTAGAGTGGTAGTCTTGAGTGTAGAATGATATATCCTGCCTCAGAGTGGTAGTCTTGAGTGTAGAATGATATATCCTGCCTCAGAGTGGTAGTCCTGGAGTGTAGAACTGATATATCCTGCCTCAGAGAGGTAGTTTTGAGTGTAGATTGATATATCGTGCCTCAGAGTGGTAGTCCTGGAGTGTAGAACTGATATATCCTGCTTCAGAGTGATAGTCCTGGAGTGTAAGACTCATCCTGCTTCAGAGTGGTAGTCCTGAAGTGTAAGTCTCACTCATCCTGCCTCAGAGTGGTAGTCCTGGAGTGTAAGACTCATCCTGCCTCAGAATGGTAGTCTAGGAGCGTAGGACTCATCCTTCCTCAGAGTGGTAGACTAGGAGTGTAGGACTCATTCTGCCTCAGAGTGGTAGTCTAGGAGTGTAGGACTCATCCTGCCTCAGAGTGGTAGTCTAGGAGTGTAGGACTCATCCTGCCTCAGAGTGGTAGTCTAGGAGTGTAGGACTCATCCTGCCTCAGAGTGGTAGTCTAGGAGTGTAGGACTCATCCTGCCTCAGAGTGGTAGTTTAGGAGTGTAGGACTAATCCTGCCTCCTCCTACACCTCCTGCTTTGATTGGTTTATGCTAGTGTGTTAATCTCCTTCATGCTGACTTGTCACTTTCCATTACACGTTGCAACGTGACCAAGATTCTCACCCTCTCCCCGTGGGGAAGCTTCCCCGTGTTTGTGTACTTACCTTTATGTGGTTGCAGGGGTCGATTCACAGCTCCTGGTCCCCGCTTCGCTGGTCGCTATTAGATCCCCTCTCTCCCTGCTCCAAGAGCCTTTTTGTACCTCTTCTTGTGTGTGTGTGTGTGTGTGTGTACTCACCTAGTTGAGGTTGCGGGGGTCGAGTCCGAGCTCCTGGCCCCGTGTGTGTGTGTGTGTGTGTGTGTGTGTGTGTGTGTGTGTGTGTGTGTGTGTGTGTGTGTGTGCGTGCCAGCATTTTGTGGGGAATTTTTCATCAAAATTTTTTTACTGTATTTAAAAATCAATATTTTTAAATATTAAAAGTCTTAAGACGAGAAGGCATATCAACCAAGTTTTCAAGATAAGGGAGAACCAACATATTTTTAGTTGAATAATTTGGTTGTCCCTTTTTGAATTGTAATGGTCGACAGGAATGTAATAGAATCATGTTTCGTAAAAAGCAGTTTGAAAATAATAGGAATATTTCTTTTGGTTTATACAAATGGGATTAATTTATAATTAATAAAATTTGGGGAGAATTTAATGATACGTTAGACAAGTAAAAAAATTTAATGCTTGGGTAGAGTATCAGTTGTGTTTCACAGAGTCAGGTGTTGTCATGCGACTGTGAGGTGTAGTCTTGCCTTTATATGCCTTCCTGTTGATGTTTTCATAGTTCCTTGATAATGTGAGAAGTCACGAAAGCTCTTGTAATTTCACTTTTTTCACAGTGGTTGTTTTTTGTTTTTTGTTGAATATATATATATATATATATATATATATATATATATATATATATATATATATATATATATATATATATATATATATATATATATATATATATATGATTGAGCTTAGAAAATTATAATTGAATAGGTGCGAAAGACTTAGAAAATCTCCATGAAAAACACTCACTGCTAGAATTCAACGTTTCCGCGATAAATTCATCACCATCTTCAGGAATCATGTTCTGGAACAATAACATGATGTTGTATAGATATATTACTAGGAATTACAATACACGTTAGAGTAGTTCTGAATGTTCCGTCTGGCAGTGTGTTGGTTTATACTGTGTACTCTTATTGTTGCCACTGTTGGTGTGTATAACCATTACTCTCTCTTTCTCACTCTCAATCATTCTTTCTCTCTCACTCTCCCTCCCTCTGTCTGTCTCTCTCTCAGTCATTCTTTCTCTCTCACTCTCGCTCTCCCTCCCTCTGTCTGTCTGTCTCTCTCTCAGTCATTCTTTCTCTCTCACTCTCGCTCTCCCTCCCTCTGTCTCTGTCTGTCTGTCTCTCTCTCTCTCTCTCTCTCTCTCTCTCTCTCTCTCTCTCTCTCTCTCTCTCTCTCTCTCTCTCTCTCTCTCTCTCTCTCTCTCTCTCTCTCTCAAGGGGAGTGCACAATCTCTGGTGTGACACAGCACATTTACACACTACTGAACACTTGAAGTTCATTTATTATTAGTAGTATTATTTTATATTATTATTATTATTATTATCATTATTATTATATAATCACGAGAAAGCTGTAAATCCGTAAGGTTCATGCAGCGCCTAGTGAGATGAGTCAGCAAATATGAATGAGCCCCGCCTGAGTATGACTCGTGGTGCGGAAGAGAGTTAACCATATACGAGGGCAGATCGAAACCTCTTCATATTCATTATTTTTCCTGACAAAATTACAGTTAGAGCCTCGATCTGCACTGCAGCGATTTCCACCCGTTCGTGCCTCTGAGGAGGGTCTTGGGAGGACAGCGTTTTCACATAGATGGTTGGTTTTGAGAAGAACCTGTCTAGTGTAGGCCAGTAGGCCTGCCCCAGTGTTCTTACTTTCTTATGTTCTTCGTATGTTATGTTCTAATAAGAACATAATGGAGGAAAACTGCACAAGGCCTACTGGCCCATACAAGGCACGTCCTAATCAAAACCACCCCTTCCCAAAGCTACCCAAGAATTTACTCCCGTACCCACGACACCAATCAAACCCAGCCCCTCCCACTCATATATCTGTCCAATCTCTTTTTAAAGCTACCCAGGGTCCTAACCTCGATTACCCTACTCGGAAGATTGTTCCACGCATCCACAACTCTGAAAACTAGTACTACTCTGTTCTTATTATGTTCGCATATTATGTTCTTGTGTTTTTATGATGGTGTCGTGACAGCTGTTCGTTGATGGTTACGTTTTCGACCGAGAGAATTCTATGCGGAAGGCGTAAACAAAGTAGCAACACGTTGTGATAAGTGTCTCTGTAAGCTTGGTGATTATGCCTAGACGTAACAAATGAACAGTGTTCAGTATGGCTGCGCTGTGTTGTTGTCGATGAAAGATAATCTACACTAAGACTTTTGTGTAAGTTACATTACGTGGACTGCCAGCTGGACTGGCAACGTCCAGGAGGAGAGGGACTACGAGGTCGCCCCGCAGCCAGTGAGAAGAGTCAAGGAGAGAAGAAGACCCACATGACGGCGAGTAAACACTGGACGAGAAGGGCAGGGGACAGGCGAAGAACCAAGAAAGAGTAAGCGAAAGGGCAAGCGATGACACGGAAGTGTCAGTAACATTCCAAAGGAGAGGTAGGATGGCAGGGATGATTGACAGGTTAGAGGTAGGATGGCAGAGATGGCTGTCAAGGGAGAGTTAGGATGGCAGGATGGACAGTAAGTATGCTCGTAAGTCTACACACATGATGTAGATAGATCTTTATCACAGACAACATTTCGCTCTGGGTAGAGCTTTATAAAGTTTAGCATTCCTAAGGAGAGATTGTCCTCGAGGAAGAGACTTTGTACGCTATGAACAAAGAATATTCAGAAGATAAAAATTACTGCAAATGTAGCGAGAGACGAGTTTTACTTCCCAGTAAAGTGTCTCCAAGAAGAGTGAAATTATTACAAGTGTAACGAGAGACGAGTTTTACTTCCCAGTAAAGTGTCTCCAAGAAGATAGAAATTATTTCATATGTAACGAAAGTGTCGCGTGTCTCGGGTTTTTGTCAGATGATGACCGTTTAGTTATTAAACAGCTACTTACCGGAGCCATGAAACAAGAAATTAAAGTAGAGAACAGGAGAACTAACGACAAACGAGGAATGGAAAAAAAACATGGAAAGACTCGAAAAGAGCAAGGAATACAGAGCTAATAGGAAGCAAAGGCATTAAGAGTAAGGCACAAAAATCTTGGGTAGCTGTTAATAAAGGTCACTGCTGAGAGCAGAGATGGTACCAGACGTACCCTCATGCTTGTTGTAGCTGTTGATAAAGGTCACTGCTGAGAGAAAGAGATGGTATACTGCCGCAGATACCATCTCTGTCTGATTGTATTAGTAGTGTGTACTTTGATGTAAAGTGCGCAGGTTCGAGTCCTGCTCTGGTTTGAGACATATATATATATATATATATATATATATATATATATATATATATATATATATATATATATATATATATGTGTGTATATGTGTGTGTGTATATATATATATATTGTGTGTATATATATATATATGTGTGTGTGTGTGTGTGTGTATATATATATATGTGTGTGTGTGTGTATATATATAAATATATATATGTGTGTGTGTGTGTGTATATATGTCGTGCCGAATATGTAAAACTGGTCAATTAGCAAGAACTCATTTGAAATTAAGTTCTTTCTAAAATTTTCTCTTATACGTTTAAAGATATATTTTTTCATTAATGTTAATGTAAAAAAATTTAATTTTGCGCCAAAAGAATCTAGAAAACTTACCTAACCTTATTATAACAAGCACAATTTATTTTAGCCTAACCCAACTAAATATATTTTAGATTTGTTTACAGTAATTTAATACTAAACAAACACAGTTCGGAATGATTTTGGCGAAATTATTGCATACACAAATTTTCACTTGTCCTATATGGCAAGATGAGCGTTGCTATTTAAGCCAAGATGGCAAGTTCTGCCTATTCGGCACGACATATATATATATATATATATATATATATATATATATATGGTCAATTAGCAAGAACACATTTAAAATTAAGACCTTTCTAAAATTTTCTCTTATACGTTTAAAGATATATTTTTTCATTGATGATAATGTAAAAATTTTTAATTTTGCTCCAAAAGAATCTTAGAAAACTTACCTAACCTTATTATAACAAGAACAATTTATTTTACCCTAACCTAACTAAATATATTTTAGATTTGTTTACAATAATTTAATACTAAACAAATACAGTGAAATATATTTTTTTCGTTAGGTTCAGAATGATTTTGGCGAAAATATTGCATACACAAATTTTCACTTGTCATATATGGCAAGATGAGCGTTGCTATTTAAGCCAAGATCGCAAGTTCTGCCTATTCGGCACGACATATATATATATATATATATATATATATATATATATATATATATATATATATATATATATATATATATATATATATATATATATATATATATATATATAGGTAGGTAGTAGGTTGGTAGACAGCAACCACCCAGGGAGGTACTACCGTCCTGCCAAGTGAGTTTAAAACGAAAGCCTGTAATTGTTTACATGATGGTAGGATCGCTGGTGTCTTTTTTCTGTCTCATAAACATGCAAGATTTCAGATACGTCTTGCTACTTCTACTTACACTTAGGTCACACTACACATACATGTACAAGCATATATATACACACACCCCTCTGGGTTTTCTTCTATTTTCTTTCTAGTTCTAGTTCTTGTTTATTTCCTCTTATCTCCATGGGGAAGTGGAACAGAATTCTTCCTCGGTAAGCCATGCGTGTTGTACGAGGCGACTAAAATGCCGGGAGCAAGGGGCTAGTAACCCCTTCTCCTGTATAAATTACTAAACTTAAAAAAGAGAAACTTTTGTTTTTCTTTTTGGGCCACCCTGCCTTGGTGGGATACGGCCTGTTTGTTGAAAGAAGAAAGAATATATATATATAAATATATATATATATATATATATATATATATATATATATATATATATATATATATATATATATATATATATATAATATATATAATATATAATATATATATAATATAACATTATAGGAATGATAGAGATTCGTCCATATTAAAGACGTGTTGGTGACGTTTCTGAGGTATACACAACCAATATTCTGAAGGTCTTGCTCCTCGTTCATATTTGTGAATGGCTAGATGACAGCTGTTTTAATTTAAGGCTGTGAGCTGTCATCAGCTTCACTAACGGTAACGTTCTCAAGGGTATCACTTCATCAGCAGTCATTCAGTCGTCGATGCTCTAGCTTGTACAACATGTCAAAATGAGAGCTAGCACAGACAACTGGCTCTAACTTCACCCTCTGCCCTCTTGGGTTATTTATTAATAATTCATTGTGTATTTATGATCATATATATATATATATATATATATATATATATATATATATATATATATATATATATATATATATATATATATATATATATATATATATATATTTCTCCTTTCATATATATATATTATATATATATATATATATATATATATATATATATATGTATATATATATATATATATATATATAGCAAGACGTATATATATATATATATATATATATATATATATATATATATATATATATATATATATATATATATATATATGGTTTTAGCGCTTCCCCTTGAATATAATGACAGACTTTTAATAATAAAGAAATAAAGCGGAAGTGAAAGAAAAAAATCTATGAGAGGAATCTTACAACGACGTTTCGCTCGTGGACCATTGTCAAGTAACCATTGGGGTGAGAAATGTAGAGAAGGCCTATTGGGGGCGGGGGAAGAAGTTAATTGTAATAGTAGTACTAGTAGCAATAGTAGCGATAGAAATATTAGTGGTAATAATAGTAGTTGTAGAAAACGTAGTAATAGTAGTAGTAGTAGTATTAGTATCAGAATAGTAGTAGTGGTGGTGGTGTTAGTAGTATTAATAATAGTAGAGGTATAATATTAACACATGTGTATGTGTTAGTGGTTTATCCAGTGTACATGTGTATGTGATAGTGGTTGATCCAGTGTATGTGAAAGTGGTTGATCCAGTGTACATGTGTATGTGATAGTGGTTGATCCAGTGTACATGTGTATGTCATAGTGGTTGATCCAGTGTAAATGTGTATGTGATAGTGGTTGATCCAGTGTATGTGATAGTGGTTGATCCAGTGTACATGTGTATGTGATAGTGGTTGATCCAGTGTACATGTGTATGTGATAGTGGTTGATCCAGTGTACATGTGTATGTGATAGCGGTTGATCCAGTGTACATGTGTATGTGATAGTGGTTGATCCAGTGTACATGTGTATGTGATAGTGGTTGATCCAGTGTACATGTGTATGTGATAGTGGTTGATCCAGTGTACATGTGTATGTCATAGCGGTTGATCCAGTGTACATGTGTATGTGATAGTGGTTGATCCAGTGTACATGTGTATGTGATAATGGTTGATCCAGTGTACATGTGTATGTGATAGTGGTTGATCCAGTGTACATGTGTATGTGATAGTGGTTGATCCAGTGTACATGTGTATGTGATAGTGGTTGATGCAGTGTACATGTGTATGTGATAGTGGTTGATCCAGTGTACATGTGTATGTGATAGCGGTTGATCCAGTGTACATGTGTATGTGATAGTGGTTGATCCAGTGTACATGTGTATGTGATAGTGGTTGATCCAGTGTACATGTGTATGTGATAGTGGTTGATCCAGTGTACATGTGTATGTCATAGCGGTTGATCCAGTGTACATGTGCATGTGATAGTGGTTGATCCAGTGTACATGTGTATGTGATAATGGTTGATCCAGTGTACATGTGTATGTGATATGGTTGATCCAGTGTACATATGTATGTGATAGTGGTTGATCCAGTGTACATGTGTATGTGATAGCGGTTGATCCAGTGTACATGTGTATGTGATAGTGGTTGATCCAGTGTACATGTGTATGTGATAATGGTTGATCCAGTGTACATGTGTATGTGATAGTGGTTGATCCAGTGTAAATGTGTATGTGATAGTGGTTGATCCAGTGTACATGTGTATGTGATAGTGGTTGATCCAGTGTACATGTGTATGTGATAGCGGTTGATCCAGTGTACATGTGTATGTGATAGTGGTTGATTCAGTGTACATGTGTATGTGATAGTTGTTGATCCAGTGTACATGTGTATGTGATAGTGGTTGATCCAGTGTACATGTGTATGTGATAGTGGTTGATCCAGTGTACATGTGTATGTGATAGTGGTTGATCCAGTGTACATGTGTATGTGATAGTGGTTGATTCAGTGTACATGTGTATGTGATAGTGGTTGATTCAGTGTACATGTGTATGTGATAGTGGTTGATCCAGTGTACATGTGTATGTGATAGCGGTTGATCCAGTGTACATGTGTATGTGATAGCGGTTGATCCAGTGTACATGTGTATGTGATAGTGGTTGATCCAGTGTACATGTGTATGTGATAGCGGTTGATCCAGTGTACATGTGTATGTGATAGTGGTTGATCCAGTGTACATGTGTATGTGATAATGGTTGATCCAGTGTACATGTGTATGTGATAGTGGTTGATCCAGTGTAAATGTGTATGTGATAGTGGTTGATCCAGTGTACATGTGTATGTGATAGTGGTTGATCCAGTGTACATATGTATGTGATAGCGGTTGATCCAGTGTACATGTGTATGTGATAGTGGTTGATCCAGTGTACATGTGTATGTGATAGTTGTTGATCCAGTGTACATGTGTATGTGATAGTGGTTGATCCAGTGTACATGTGTATGTGATAGTGGTTGATCCAGTGTACATGTGTATGTGATAGTGGTTGATCCAGTGTACATGTGTATGTGATAGTGGTTGATCCAGTGTACATGTGTATGTGATAGCGGTTGATCCAGTGTACATGTGTATGTGATAGCGGTTGATCCAGTGTACATGTGTATGTGATAGTGGTTGATCCAGTTTACATGTGTATGTGATAGTGGTTGATCCAGTGTACATGTGTATGTGATAGTGGTTGATCCAGTGTACATGTGTATGTCATAGCGGTTGATCCAGTGTACATGTGTATGTGATAGTGGTTGATCCAGTGTACATGTGTATGTGATAATGGTTGATCCAGTGTACATGTGTATGTGATATGGTTGATCCAGTGTACATGTGTATGTGATAGTGGTTGATCCAGTGTACATGTGTATGTGATAGTGGTTGATCCAGTGTACATGTGTATGTGATAGTGGTTGATCCAGTGTACATGTGTATGTGATAGCGGTTGATCCAGTGTACATGTGTATGTGATAGTGGTTGATCCAGTGTACATGTGTATGTGATAATGGTTGATCCAGTGTACATGTGTATGTGATAGTGGTTGATCCAGTGTAAATGTGTATGTGATAGTTGTTGATTCAGTGTACATGTGTATGTGATAGTGGTTGATCCAGTGTACATGTGTATGTGATAGTGGTTGATTCAGTGTACATGTGTATGTGATAGTGGTTGATCCAGTGTACATGTGTATGTGATAGCGGTTGATCCAGTGTACATGTGTATGTGATAGCGGTTGATCCAGTGTACATGTGTATGTGATAGTGGTTGATCCAGTTTACATGTGTATGTGATAGTGGTTGATCCAGTGTACATGTGTATGTGATAGTGGTTGATCCAGTGTACATGTGTATGTCATAGCGGTTGATCCAGTGTACATGTGTATGTGATAGTGGTTGATCCAGTGTACATGTGTATGTGATAATGGTTGATCCAGTGTACATGTGTATGTGATATGGTTGATCCAGTGTACATGTGTATGTGATAGTGGTTGATCCAGTGTACATGTGTATGTGATAGTGGTTGATAAAGTGTACATGTGTATGTGATAGCGGTTGATCCAGTGTACATGTGTATGTGATAGTGGTTGATCCAGTGTACATGTGTATGTGATAATTCTTGATCCAGTGTACATGTGTATGTGATAGTGGTTGATCCACTGTTAATGTGTATGTGATAGTGGTTGATTCAGTGTACATGTGTATGTGATAGTGGTTGATCCAGTGTACATGTGTATGTGATAGCGGTTGATCCAGTGTACATGTGTATGTGATAGTTGTTGATCCAGTGTACATGTGTATGTGATAGTTGTTGATCCAGTGTACATGTGTATGTGATAGTGGTTGATCCAGTGTACATGTGTATGTGATAGTGGTTGATCCAGTGTACATGTGTATGTGATAGTGGTTGATCCAGTGTACATGTGTATGTGATAGCGGTTGATCCAGTGTACATGTGTATGTGATAGTGGTTGATCCAGTTTACATGTGTATGTGATAGTGGTTGATCCAGTGTATATGTGTATGTGATAGTGGTTGATCCAATGTACATGTGTATGTGATAGTGGTTGATCAAGTAACGACTGCTTACAGAGCCACCATTGGTGCAGTGTTCTTCACATTTACTGACCGGAGTGAGGAGACACAACTAGCTGGTGTATAGTAAGAACACAAGCGACAGGTGTAGGAAGAATGAGCGAAAACAAAAGAGAGACGAAAAAAAGTAAACGGAAGATAGAAAGAAAAGGTGAGGTTTGAGTCAGCCACCTGTGTTAGGGTCATGTGTGTCACCTACAAAGCTGAGTGTTTAGGTTCATGTGTGTCATCCCCCACTCGCTGCAGACATTTGCTACACACCTGTGATCACTTTCCAGAGGTTTTCCTCGATTGACTGCCTGAGGTAAGGCTTAATGGTTGATGCCTGCTCAACCAGGCTATTGTTGACAGCAGCTTACAGACCTAAATAATCATTACAATCCAGCAGTGAGATGCAGGAGTGCGATAGTTATACTGTACATAAGAGTGTGTTAAGGGAGTATGAGGCAGGAGGCCAAGGAAAGGGGGGGGGCAGTGACTCAACCAAAGTCACTATTGTTTACACCAGGAAGCCAGCGAATAGTGAGTGTGTGTGTGTACTCATTTGTGGTTGCAGGGGTCGAGTCACAGCTCCTGGCCCCGCCTCTTCACTGGTAGCTACTAGGTTACTCTTCCTACTCCAGGACCTTTGTCATACCTCTTCGTAAAGCTTTGTATGGATCCTGCTTGCACTACATCACTTCCCAGACTATTCCACTTCATGACAACTCTGTGACTGAAGAAATACTTCTGACATCTATGTGATTCATCTGAGTCTTCAACTTCCAACTGTGACCCCTTGTTGCTGTGTCCCATTTCTGAAACATCCTGTCTCTGTCCACCTTGTCGATTCCTCTCAGTATTTTATATGTCGTTATCATATCCCCCCTATCTCTCCTGTCCTCCAGTGTCGACAGGTCGATTTCCTTTAACCTCTACTCGTAGGACATGCCCCTTAACTCCAGGACTAGTCTTGTTGCAAACCTTTGCACTTTCACTAGTTTCGTTACGTGCTTGGCTAAGTGTGGGTTCCAAACTGGTGCTGCATACTCCAATATAGGCCTAACGTACACGGTGTACAGGGTCCTGAACGATTCCTTATTAAGATGTCGTAATGCTGTTCTTAGGATTGCTAGGCGCCCGTATGCTGCAGCAGTTATTTGTTTGATCTGCGCCTCAGGAGATGTGCTCGGTGTTGTGCTCACCCCAAGATCCTTTTCCTTGAGTAAGGTTTGTAGTCTGTCCCCCCTAGACTGTACTCCGTCTGCGGTTTTCTTTGCCCTTCCCAATCTTCATGACTTTGCACTTGGTGGGGTTGAACTCCAGGAGCCCTTTGCTGGACCAGGCCTGCAGCCTGTCCAGATCCCTTTGTAGTTCTGCCTGGTCCTCGTCCGATTGAATTCTTCTTATCAACTTCACATCAACTGCAAACAAGGATACTTCTGAATCTATTCCTTCCGTCATGTCGTTCACAAATACCAGAAACAGCACTTGTCCTAGGACTGACCCCTGTGGAACCCCGTTCGTCACAGGCGCCCACTCTGGAACCTCGTCACGTACCATGACTCGCTGTTGTCTTCCTGACAGGTATTCCCTGATCCATTGCAGTGCCTTCCCTGTTATCCCTGCCTGGTCCTCCAGCTTTCGCACTAATCTTTTGTGTGGATCTGTGTCAAATGTCTTCTTACAGTCCAAGAAAACGCAATCTACCCACCCCTCTCTCTCTTGCCTTACTGCTGTCATATAACTCCAGTAGGTTTGTGACACAGGATTTCCCGTCCCTGAGACCATGCTGGCTGTCATTGATAAGCTCATTCCTTTCTAGGTGCTCCACCCCTCTTCTAGTATTAATCTTCTCCATGACTTTGCATACTATACATGTCAGTGACACTGGTGTGTAGTTTAATGCTTCGTGTCTGCCTCCTTTTTTAAAAATTGGGACTACATTTGCTGTCTTCCATACCTCAGGTTTCGATAGATGTGTACAAGATTGTTGTTAGTGGTACACATAGCACCTCTACTCCCTCTGCCAGGACCCATGGAGAGATGCTATCCCGCCCCATCACCTTTGAGGTATCTAGCTCGCTTAGGAGCCTCTTCACTACTTCCTCAGTTGTACGTATTGTGTCCAACACTTGATGGTGTACCCCACCTCTCTGCCTTTCTGGAGTCCCTTTTGTCTCCTCTGTGAACACTTCTTTGAATCTCTTGTTGAGCTCTTCACATACTTTGCAGTCGTTTCTTGTGATATCCCCTCCTTCCTTCCTCAGCCTGATTACCTGGTCCTTGACTGTTGTTTTCCTCCTGATGTAGCTGTACAACAGCCTAGGGTCAGATTTGGCTTTCGCTGCTATGTCATTTTCGTATTGTCGTTGGGCCTCCCTTCTTACCTGTGCATATTTATTTCTGGCTCTACAACTACTCTCCTTATTCTCCTGGGTCCTTTGCCTTCTGTATTTCTTCCATTCTCTAGCACACTTAGTTTTGGCCTCTCTACACCTTTGAGTGAACCAAGGGCTCATCCTAGCTTTCTTGTTATTTCTATTACCCTTGGGTACAAACCTCTCTTCAGCTTCCTTGCATATTGTTGTGACATATTCCATCATCTTGTTTACTGACTTTCCTTCCAATTCTCTGTCCCATTGAACACCGTGCAGGAAATTCTTCGTGCCTGTGTAGTCCCTTCTCTTGTAGTTTGGCTTCATTCGTCCTGCCCTTCCTGCTTCGCTCTCCACTTGTAACTCTACTATGTATTCGAACCTTAGAACCACGTAATCACTGACCCCGAGGGGTCTTTCATATGTGATGTCCTCAATATCTGCTCTAGCTGGTTCATCCTTTCCTCTCTCTCTCTGGTAGTGTCCCTTACGTGTTGGTACGTGAGGTTTTTCAGTACTACCTCCATCATCATAGCCCTCCACGTTTCTGGGCCCCATGTGGCTCCAGGTTCTCCCAGTCGATTTCCTTTTGATTGAAGTCACTCATAATCAGCAGCTTTGCCCTGCTCGCATGAGCCCTTCTGGCCACTTCAGCCAGTGTGTCAACCATCGCTCTATTGCTCTCATCATACTCTTGCCTTGGCCTCCTGCTGTTCTGTGGTGGGTTATACAACACTGCAATTACCACCTTGGGACCTCCAAACTGAAGCACTCCTATTTTGTAGTCTCTTGCTTCTCTGTCTTCCCTCTCCAGCTCATCAAAATCCCATCGGTTTTTAATGAGCAGAGCCACTCCTCCACCCCCCTCTGTTCCCTCTGTTTTTCCTCAGGATCTGATATCTCATTGGAAAGATGGCATCTGTTATTATTCCTGTGAGCTTGATTTCTGTGAGAGCTATGATGTTTGGTGAGACCTCTTTGATTCATGCCACTTCTCCCACGTATTCGCTATTCCACCAGCGTTGGTGTACCATACCTTCAGTTTCCTCTCCAACTCTGTGTTCTGGGGGGTCTGTGAGGGTGGGGGACCTGACAGTATGCTGGGGGATTCTGCAGCATATTGTGAGATGGGGGCTGTAAGTGTGGATTGTGGCTTGTGTTGGGATAGCGTGTTTGGTTGTGGGCTTTTGGGGGTGGTTCTGTATGTGCTTGCACTTTTTGTTCTCCCCTGCTCTAGGTATCCTCTGCTGACTGTCCTTGTCTCTCTTCCTAACCCCTTTCACTTCTGTGCCCTTCTCTCAGCTGCTGTCGTCCTGTTCTTGTTCTGTCTTTGTCTAGGAACACCCTCTTGTATGTTGATGATTCCTTCAGTCATGGTTTCTCTTGCAGGATCCTATTCTGCACTGTTTCTGTCTTGAAAATCAGTTTGACCAGCCAGTTTCTCCCCTTCAAGTAATCCCCCCCCCATCCTATTCTCTGAAAACTTACTCTTTCAGTGATGACCTCCTCGCCTATTTCTTTGATGATATTTTCAATCTCCTGTTTTTTTTTTTCCTGCCATCTTTCCTTATGTGTTCTACCCTCGCTCTCCTGAAGCCCATGAATAATCACTGACTTCTCCCTCTCCTCCTCCCATTGCATTTCCCTCTGTGTCTCTGGGTCCTGTTTGTACATGGCCATTGTCTCCCTTATTTTTTCCTATAACTCTTGGTGGCATGGTCGTGCCTTTGCATGGGACCTATCCCACTCTCCACCTTCTCCCCCCTTCCTTATTGCTATCCCTGCTCCCAACTGCTCTCCCCTTCATTCCTCGGCCCTGCTTGGTGGACTGATAGGGCCTTAGCATAAGCCATGTCTCCTTCCTTTCCGTTGGGCTTCTCGTTCACTAGGGGTGTACCTGCTTCAGATGTCATGTCTCCTCTGGGCAATAGCCCTGTAATGCACTTCAGCCTATTTATCTCATATTCTAGGGTCCGTATCCTGGCTTCTGCGGCTTAGGCTTGTGACTCCCATTTCTTCTCTGCCTCCACCCTCTTCTCCATTTTCACAGAAAGCTCACCTAATTTGCTCTCCCACCCTTGTTCCATCCTTTTACATTGCTCTTCCATCCTTTTACATTGCTCTTCCATCCATTCTTGTGTGTGTACTCACCTATTTGTGGTTGCAGGGATCGATTCACAGCTCCTGGCTCTGCCTACTAGGCTCACTCTCTTCCTGCTCCATAAGCTTTGTTGTATCTCTTCTTGAAACTATAAATGTGTGTAGGTCCCAGACAGGATTTTTGTCCATGAAGCTGTTTAATGATACCGTATTTTTCTTGTATGTGAAGTAGCGAGGTTAAAAGGAGGACAGAATTAAGCATGTAGTGAGAGCGGGATACAAGATGCCAGAGAAACTTAACATGTTGACAAGTTCCTACAAGGAAGCTGCTCCCGGCTGCTCTACACTTACTGCACAACCACAAAGCCTCTGATATTTCTTTTCTGTTAATTTGTAAAGGCTAAATCCTTAGGGGCCCTACACGCCTGGTGATTGGGAAGCGATAAAGTTTGATCCAAAAGTAATTCCATTTCCTTAGAACAAGAGCCTTTCACAAGTGTCAAGGAATCTCTTCTCCATCCCTGAAGGGAACACGTCAGTTCAAGACCTTCAGCCGGTTGTTACATCATCAAAGTTAGTGCCATTGTCTCGCGTCTTGTCATTGTCTTAGCAAAACAGAATCAAAGAAGCACAACATTTGATCAACACTGAATAACACGCTGGTCTAGCAATTTTAGTGAATATAATAATAATAATAATAATAATAATAATAATAATAATAAAGTGGATATGGTGATGGTCAAAACACGTTCGCCATTAATTTTTGGATACCTATTGTGGTGGTGTTAAGCAGTAGATCTTTCCAGGCAGAGTAGGAAGAAACAGGGATCATGGACGGGCTGACACGTGTGGGCAAGTCGCCTTACACCTGCCACCCCTCTTCAGCTACCAGTAACTAGTACCTGGGAGTAGCTGCCTCTTGTGGTTCGCATCCTGGGGTAGGACCCTGATGGAAATAATTTATACTGCATCTATGTCTGATTAATATCCTTTCTGGGTTACTATAACCCTCCTGGGTTAGAATGACTCTTCTGGGTTACGATAACCCTCTTGAGTTAGAATGATTCTATAATTCTATAAGAAACGTCGTCGTAAGCTTCTCTCTTTTATGTGCGGGTTATTTGTGTATTGTGTATAGAATGATTCTAGTTCGTCTTTTTCAATAAGGAAGATTTTATCATGTCATTAAAATGCTCGTATACAATGAGTGACAATTTGATCAATAAGACACATGTACATCATTGATATCTTCATTTCTAAATAAAATCACTTGTATTAGAGTGAAGTAGCCTACTGTGTGGGCGATACGTTTCGTAAATGTGTCTTTTTCACGATTGGTGAATGATTTCAGCAGTGGTGAACGTTAGTTGTGTCTCATCAGAAAGTGGACTGTTTTCTGTCTCCTTTAACCCATGATAAATCACCGTTCCTGTCCAGTTGACTCTCAGGGTGAGTCAGGTGGGCAGTCGTGGCCAGAATGTAATTGAGACTGTTATAAACACACGTAAAGCAGTGCAGTGTCAACATTGTGCTTTATGAAGACCACGGATGACTTCTCAGTGAAATACTGCAGCTCACTCCTCAGTGAAATGCTGCAGCTCACTCCTCAGTGAGATGCTGTAGCTCACTCCTTAATGAGATGCTTCACCTCATTCCTCAGTGAGATGCTATAGGTCACTCCTCAGTAAGATGCTGTAGGTCACTCCTCAGTAAGATGCTATAGGTCACTCCTCAGTAAGATGCTGTAGGTCACTCCTCAGTAAGATGCTATAGGTCACTCCTCAGTAAGATGCTGTAGGTCAATCCTCAGTGAGATGCTGTAGGGCACTCCTCAGTAAGATGCTATAGGTCACTCCTCAGTAAGATGCTATAGGTCACTCCTCAGTGAGATGCTATAAATCACTCCTCAGTGAGATGCTACAGTTCACTACTCAACCAACTAATTGTTTGTTTTGTTTTTTCTGTCTTTATACTGGGTTGTGGGTTCGTCGCAGTCAGCAAGATAGACAGCACCTCCAGGGGCTGTATGACCCTGTATATTGAACACTTCACCAGAATGATTCACTGGTCAACACTCATTTTCTGACCAATGATATTACGCCGATTGTACGGTAAGTTTGTGGTGATGATTTCGAATATGCCATCGGTTTTGCTTGATTGACTTAGCCAAGGCTAAGGGACTGATTACCTCATCTTCCACTGTTTGTTGTATATATTTCTATTTTCTACATGTATTGTACTGATAAAGCATTGGATGACGAAACGTCTACAAGTAAAGATACACAAATGTTGAACATGTGCCTAATTCATCATCTTGTCGTCAAAGCTGACGTTGTTTACTGGAAGGTTTGAATTAGTTTTCAGCTGTGTGTGTCCTAATTTGCCATTTTTATTGAAGAAATTGATATATTAGTTTCCATGTGATGGCTTATGAACACTTCTTCTGATTAATCTCAGATCTTCAACGCTAATATTTATCTGCATGACAAAACTCATCCGCCACTTCGAACTATTACTATCGCGTTTATTGAGGCACGGGTCAGGGGTCATGCAACGCAAGGATACCTTTTCTTAGATCGCATAGCGGCAGAAATACATGTATATATTATTTATACACACATACTGAAGCCAGGAGCTGAGCATCTATCCTTTCAACCCACAACTCGGTGAGTACAAGGTATACACTTTTTAATCCATACATGACTGTCATTTCTGGTCTGTCTAGTCCTGTGTACACAACTATGGTTGAAGAGCCACCATTTTCATGTGGTAAAGACCCAACTAGGCAGAAAAATGCTACATGAATGTTCGTCTCACCACGGCAACACTACAACCCACGCGTCTCCCGCCTCGGTTGCATACCTACCACCAGCCAGAAGGTGCGTGAGATTCACTCCTCCCTCAGGCTGCAACCTCATTTTGCTACATCAAGTTTTTGATGTAGTTCTTAATGTCAATTACTTGATGTTTCCAGCTTTTTAATCCTATTCTCTTGAAGCTAACTTAAGCTAATTTATGTTAGAGTACATTACGTTAGTTTAAACCAGTTTACTAAAAAATCATATAAAAGCTTTGATTTAACTTCAAAATAAACATCTTAAAAATAATACCATAAGACGGAAGGAATACTCCAGTAGGCCTGTTGACCCATGTTAGACAAGTCCAACTTACACCCACCCACACCCTCTCGCCTACCCGTCCACCCTGTACTTACAGCTACCCAAAGTTTTTCCTCCGGTCAAGCTACTTGAGAATTTGTTCCATTCATCTACAACTCTGTTGCCAAACCATTACTTCCTTATAGTCTTTAAAAATCTTAAATTGTCCTGTCTTGGTTTGATACTTTGATCATGTTATTTATATCTCCTTTATTTATTCCTGTTTTCCATTAATACACTTTAATCATATTCCCTAGTATTATATGTGTGTACCATCCTTCCTAGTTCTGTGTACCATCCTTATTAGTTGTGTGCACCTTCCTTCCTAGTTGTGTGTGCCCATCCTTCCTAGTTCTGTGCACCATCTTTCCTTGTTGTGGGTACCACCCTTGCTAGTGTGTACCATCCTTCCTAGTTGTGTGCATCATCCTTCCTAGTTGTGTGCATCATCCTTCCTAGTTGTGTGCATCATCCTTCCTAGTTGCGTGACAACAAAATTCAAGGAGGCAGAGGAGAGGTTCGTACCCAAGGGCAACAGAGATGATGGGAAGACCAAAACTAGCCCTTGGTTCACCCAAAGGTGTAGGGACGTTAAAACTAAGTGGACTAGAGAGTTGAAAAATTATTGAAGATAAAGGATCCAGGAAAATAAGGAGATTAGTCGAAAAGCCAGAAACGAATATGAAGAGATAAGGAGAGAGGTCCAGCGGCAACACGAAAATGAAAGCAACGAAAGCCAAATCTGACCCGAAGCTGTTGTACAGCAACATCTGGAGGAAAACAACAGTCAAGGATCAGGTAATCAGGCTGAGGAAGGAAGGAAGAAAGGAAGATCACAAGAAACGACAGAAAAGTATGTGAAGAGCTCAAC
Source organism: Cherax quadricarinatus (assembly GCF_038502225.1). Classification (NCBI taxonomy): domain Eukaryota; kingdom Metazoa; phylum Arthropoda; class Malacostraca; order Decapoda; family Parastacidae; genus Cherax; species Cherax quadricarinatus. The sequence continues at coordinate 13,870,393 of NC_091374.1, forward strand.
ATAAGATTTAAAGAAGTATTTTCAGTGGAGACAAAGGATTCCAGAAATCTGGAATGGTGGGGTGCACCAACAAGTGCTGGACACAGTACACACACTCACCCGAGGACGAGGTGAAGAGGCTGCTAAGCGAACTAGATACCTCAAAGGCAGTGGGACCGGACATCTCTCCGTGGGTCCTGAGAGAGGGAGCAGAGATGCTGTGTGTACCACTAACAACAATCTTCAACACATCTATCGAAACAGGGCAACAACCTGAGGTGTGGAAGACAGCAAATGTAGTCCCAATTTTTAAGTAAGGACACACACGCAGAATTAAACTACAGCCCAATGTCGCTGACATGTGTAGTATAGAGTCATGGAGAAGATTAATGGAAGAGTGGTGGAGCACCTAGAAAGGAATGAGCTTATGTACGACAACAGGCATGGTTTCTGGGAAGAAAAATCCTGTGTCACAGACATACTGGATTTTTACGACAAGCTGATGGCAGTAAGACAAGAGAGAGAGAGAGGGGGGGGGGGTTGAGTAGAAAATTAATTTACTTGTACTATAAGAAGGCTTTTGACACAGTTCCACACACGAGATTAATGCAACAGCTAGAGGATCAGGGAGGTATAACAGGAGAGGCACTGCAGTGGATTAGAGAATACCTGACAGGAAGGCAACAGCGAGTCATGGTACGTGAGGAGGTGTCCGAGTGGACGCCTGCGACGAATGGGGTTCCACAGGGGTCAGTCCTAGGACCGGATTATGGTATGTGTGAATGCCGTGACGGAAAGGATAGATTCAGAGGTGTTCCTGTTTTCAGACGATGAGGAGAATTCAATCGGATGAGGATCAGGCAAGACTACAAAGGGATCTGGACAGGCTGCAGGCCTGGTGCAGCAAAGGGCTCCTGGAGTTCAACCCCGCCAAGTGCAAAGTCATGAAAATTGGGGAAGGGAAAAGAAGACCGCAGATAGAGTACAGGCTAGGGGGGAAGGAAAAGCTGCAAACCTCACTCAAGGAAAAGGATCTTGGGTGAGTATAATACCGAGCACATCTCCTGAGGTGCACATCAACCAAATAACTGCTGCAGCATATGGGCGCCTGGCAAACCTAAGAATAGCGATTCGGGACCTCAGTAAGGAATCGTTCAAGACTCTGTACACCGTGTACGTAAAGCCCATATTGGGGTAATGCAGCACCAGTATGGAACCCACACCTGGTCAAGCTCGTCAAGAAAATAGAGAAAGTTCAAAGGTTTACAACAAGACTAGTCCCGGAGCTAAGGAGCATGCCCTACGAGGAGAGGTTAAGGTAAATCGACCTAACGACACTGGAGGACAGGATAGGCAGGGAGGACATGATAACGACGTATAAAATACTGAGACGAATTGAAAGGTGGATAGGGACAGGCCGGATGTTTCAGAAATGTGACACATCAACAAAGGGTCACAACTGGAAGTTGAAAACTCAGATGAGTCACAGTTATGTTAGGAAGTACTTCTTAAGTCAGAGTTGTCAGGAAATAGAACAGTCTGAAGAGTAATGTAGTGGAGGATCCATGCTCGTTGGAGCAGGGAGAGAGTGGACCTAGTAGGACGACCAGTGAAGAGGCGTGGCCAGGAACTATGACTCGACCCTTTGCAATTACAATTAGGTTGGCACACACACACACACACACACGCCCTCCACCACTTGACACAAACACGTAACCCCCCCTTCCCCTAACCACCTCTCCCCCTTCCCTAACCACCTCACCTTAGCCACCTACCCCTCCCCCAAACCACCTAACCCCTCCCCAAACCGTCCAACCCCCCAACTACCTCCCTCCCTCCAATAACCATCCTCCCCCTCCCCCATAACCATCCATCCCCTCTCTCCCCCAAACCCTCTAACCCCCTCCCCCAACTATCTCTACCCCTCCAATAACCATCCTCCCCCTCCCCCACAACCATCCATCCCCTCTCCTAACCATCTATTCCCCTCCCCCTAACCAGGATGAGGACAAGGGGCTCCAAGGACGAATCTGGGAGGGAGGAATGGGAGGTAGAGCTCAAAAAAAGGGAGGAAGACTGGGGAAGGAGACTAGATGAGCTGGAAAGGAAGATGGAAGAGAGGTTAGCAGCAGAATGCAGAAGGTGGAAGCAACAGGCCACAGCAGCAGAAATCAAGATAGAGAGATTAGAAGAGGAGCTGAGACATCTGAAACAGCACAGAGACAAAGATATTACAGAAGTAGCATCGGCAATGGCTACATCAAACACAGACAACAGGTCTGAAGGAAGCATGGAAACTAAACTGTATGCAGAGGTCCTGTCAAACCAACATGGGGCCAAAACAAAGACAGGGAGCACACTAGGACAGAATGAGAGGTTAGAAGACATTGAAGGAACTAGGACATGTGCAAGGACCTTACCAGATACCTGTGGGGGCCAGGAGCAGGCGAGCAGGAAGGATAAACCAAGAAGCATAGGGGCCATAACTAGGGAAGGGACTGAAGGAAGGAACACTCCACGGGAAGGAACTAAAACACATCAGAGGATGCAATGGGAGTCACAGTGGGAGGTGGAAAGGGAAAGATCCGTGTTTGTCTATGGGCTAGACGAAGCTAAAGGGGAAACTTATGATGAAAGAAAGCAGGAGGAGAAAAAAGCGATTGAAGATATCATGAAGGTGATAGGCGAGGGGGACATGACCCAGGTGGCAAATTTTCGGAGAATTGGGTGGTTCACAAAGAAAAGGAATCGGCCTCTCAAAGTAATTTTCAAGGCAGAATCAACCCGAACCATGATCCTGCAGGAGAAAGCACGGCTGAGAGGCAAGCAGGAGTTCCGGAGTGTGTACCCCGATCGAGACAGAACACAGGACGAAAGGAAGACAATGAAAGAGAGAGTTCAAAAACGAAAGGAGAAATGGGAGGAAATGAAAAAGGAGAGCAGAATAACCCAGGATCAAATGGAAGGACAAGCGCACCCCCCAGAAACACCTGCAGAAGGACTCCAGCCACGACACCCCCAAGGCAACTGAACAATCCAAACCAACCATCACACACCGATCCCTCTGTTTCCACCCCCCGCACCACAGTTACAGTATTAGAACAGAAGTTGAAGGTTTGGTACACAAATGCAGATGGATTAACGAATACATATGAGGAATGGCAAGAAAGAATCAATGAGAAGTCCCCAGACATCATAGCAGTTACAGAAACAAAACTCACGGAGACAATAACAGATGCAATCTTCCCACCAGGATACCAGATCATGAGGAAAGATAGAAGGGGCAGGGGGGGAGGTGAGGTTGCTCTGCTCGTAAAAAACAGATGGAAATTCGAGAAAATGGAAGGCATAGATGAGACGGGAGAAAGAGACTATATAGCAGGTACGCTTTAGTCTGGGGAACACAAAGTGGTCATTGCAGTGATGTATAATCCACCACAGAACCGCAGGAGGCCAAGAGAGGAATATGAAGAGAGCAACAGAGCAATGGTGGACACACTTGCTGAGGTGGCAAGAAGAGCTCACTCCAGCAGAGCAAAGTTGCTGGTTATGGGGGATTTCAACCACAGGGAGATTGACTGGGAAAACCTGGAGCCACATGGGGGTCCCGAAACATGGAGAACCAGGATGTTGGACGTGGTGCTGGAAAACCTCATGCACCAACATGTTAAGGACACTACCAGAGTGAGAGGGGAGGATGAACCAGCAAGATTGGACCTTGTGTTCACCCTGGGCAGCTCAGACATTGAGGACATCAAGTATGAGAGTCCCCTAGGAGCTAGCGACCACGTGGTTCTGTGCTTTGAATACATAGTAGAGCTGCAAATGGAGAGAATAACAGGAGTTGAATGGGAAAAGCCTGACTATAAAAGAGGGGACTACATAGGGTTGAAGAACTTCCTGCGGGAGGTCCAGTGGGACTGAGAACTGGCAGGAAAGCCAGTAAATGAAATGATGGAATATGTAACAACAAAATGCAAGAAGGCAGTGGAAAGGTTTATTCCCAAGGGCAACAGTAACAACGGGAAGACCAGAACGAGCCCCTGGTTTACCCGACGGTGTAAGGAGGCAAAAACAAAGTGCAATAGAGAATGGAAAAAGTACAGAAGGCAGAGAACACGAAAATAGGGAGATCAGTCGCAGAGCCAGGAATGAGTACACACAGGTAAGGAGGGAGGCCCAGCGACAGTATGAAAATGACATAGCATCGAGAATCAAGACTGACCCGAAACTGTTGTATAGCCACATCAGGAGGAAGACAACAGTCAAAGACCAGGTGATTAGATTAAGGACAGAAGGTGGAGAACTCACAAGAAATGATCAGGAGGTATGTGAGGGGCTGAACAGGAGATTTAAGGAAGTTTTTACAGTAGAGACAGGAAGGGTTGTGGGAAGACAGCACAGAAGGGAACATCAAGAGGGAATATACCAACAAGTGTTGGATGACATACGAACAACTGAGGAGGAGGTGAAGAAGCTCTTAAGTGACCTTGACACCTCAAAGGCGATGGGACCGGACAACATCTCCCCATGGGTCCTTAGAGAAGGAGCAGAGATGCTGTACGTGCCTCTTAACCACAATCTTCAACACATCCCTTGAAACTGGGCAACTACCTGAGAAATGGAAGACAGCTAATGTAGTCCCCATATTTAAGAAAGGAAACAGAAACGAGGCACTAAACTACAGACCTGTCTCTCTGACATGTATTGTGTGCAAAGTCATGGAGAAGATTATCAGGAGGAGAGTGGTCGAACACCTGGAAAGGAACAAGATTATAAATGAAAACCAGCATGGGTTCATGGAAGGCAAATCTTGTATCACAAACCTCCTGGAGTTTTATGACAAGGTAACAGAAGTAAGACACGAGAGAGAGGGGTGGGTAGATTGCGTTTTCCTAGACTGCAGGAAGGCCTTTGACACAGTTCCCCACAAGAGATTAGTGCAGAAGCTGGAGGATCAGGCGCACATAAAAGGGAGGGCACTGCAATGGATAAGGGAATACCTGACAGTGAGGCAGCAACGAGTCATGGTACGTGAAGAGGTATCACAGTGGGCGCCTGTTACGAGCGGGGTCCCACAGGGGTCAGTTCTAGGACCAGTGCTATTTTTGATATATGTGAACGACATGATGGAAGGAATAGACTCTGAAGTGTCCCTGTTCGCAGATGACGTGAAGTTGATGAGAAGAATTAAATCGGACGAGGATGAGGCAGGACTGCAAAGAGACCTGGACAGGCTGGACATGTGGTCCAGTAACTGGCTTCTCGAATTCAATCCAGCCAAATGCAAAGTCATGAAGATTGGGGAGGGGCAAAGAAGACCGCAGACAGAGTATAGGCTAGGTGGACAAAGACTACAGACCTCACTCAGGGAGAAAGACCTTGGGGTGACCATAACACCGAGCACATCACCGGAGGCACACATCAACCAAATAACCGCTGCAGCATACGGGCGCCTGGCAAACCTGAGAATAGCGTTCCGATACCTTAATAAGGAATCGTTCAAGACACTGTACACTGTATGTTAGGCCCATACTGGAGTATGCAGCACCAGTCTGGAACCCACACCTGGTCAAGCACGTCAGGAAGTTAGAGAAAGTACAAAGGTTTGCAACAAGGCTAGTCCCAGAGCTCAAGGGAATGTCGTACGAGGAAAGGTTAAGGGAAATCGGACTGACGACACTGGAGGACAGAAAGGTCAGGGGAGACATGATAACGACATACAAGATACTGCGGGGAATAGACAGAGTGGACAGAGATAGGATGTTCCAGAGAGGGGACACAGGGACAAGGGGTCACAACTGGAAGCTGAAGACTCAGACGAGTCACAGGGACGTTAGGAAGTATTTCTTCAGTCATAGAGTTGTCAGCAAGTGGAATAGCCTAGCAAGTGAAGTAGTGGAGGCAGGAACCATACATAGTTTTAAGAAGAAGTATGACAAAGCTCAGGAAGCAGAGAGAGAGAGGACCCAGTAGCGATCAGTGAAGAGGCGGGGCCAGGAGCTGAGTCTCGACCCCTGCAACCACAATTAGGTGAGCGCACACACACACACACACACACACACATAGGAGCTTGGACTCGACCCCTGCAACCTCAACTAGGTGAATACACACACACACACACACATATATATATTTATTTTTTTTATTATCACACCGGCCGATTCCCACCAAGGCAGGGTGGCCCGAAAAAGAAAAACTTTCACCATCATTCACTCCATCACTGTCTTGCCAGAAGGGTGCTTTACACTACAGTTTTTAAACTGCAACATTAACACCCCTCCTTCAGAGTGCAGGCACTGTACTTCCCATCTCCAGGACTCAAGTCCGGCCTGCCGGTTTCCCTGAATCCCTTCATAAATGTTACTTTGCTCACACTCCAACAGCACGTCAAGTATTAAAAACCATTTGTCTCCATTCACTCCTATCAAACACGCTCAAGCATGCCTGCTGGAAGTCCAAGCCCCTCGCACACAAAACCTCCTTTACCCCCTCCCTCCAACCCTTCCTAGGCCGACCCCTACCCCGCCTTCCTTCCACTACAGACTGATACACTCTTGAAGTCATTCTGTTTCGCTCCATTCTCTCTACATGTCCGAACCACCTCAACAACCCTTCCTCAGCCCTCTGGACAACAGTTTTGGTAATCCCGCACCTCCTCCTAACTTCCAAACTACGAATTCTCTGCATTATATTCACACCACACATTGCCCTCAGACATGACATCTCCACTGCCTCCAGCCTTCTCCTCGCTGCAACATTCATCACCCACGCTTCACACCCATATAAGAGCGTTGGTAAAACTATACTCTCATACATTCCCCTCTTTGCCTCCAAGGACAAAGTTCTTTGTCTCCACAGACTCCTAAGTGCACCACTCACTCTTTTTCCCTCATCAATTCTATGATTCACCTCATCTTTCATAGACCCATCCGCTGACACGTCCACTCCCAAATATCTGAATACGTTCACCTCCTCCATACTCTCTCCCTCCAATCTGATATTCAATCTTTCATCACCTAATCTTTTTGTTATCCTCATAACCTTACTCTTTCCTGTATTCACCTTTAATTTTCTTCTTTTGCACACCCTACCAAATTCATCCACCAATCTCTGCAACTTCTCTTCAGAATCTCCCAAGAGCACAGTGTCATCAGCAAAGAGCAGCTGTGACAACTCCCACTTTGTGTGTGATTCTTTATCTTTTAACTCCACGCCTCTTGCCAAGACCCTCGCATTTACTTCTCTTACAACCCCATCTATAAATATATTAAACAACCACGGTGACATCACACATCCTTGTCTAAGGCCTACTTTTACTGGGAAAAAATTTCCCTCTTTCCTACATACTCTAACTTGAGCCTCACTATCCTCGTAAAAACTCTTCACTGCTTTCAGTAACCTACCTCCTACACCATACACTTGCAACATCTGCCACATTGCCCCCCTATCCACCCTGTCATACGCCTTTTCCAAATCCATAAATGCCACAAAGACCTCTTTAGCCTTATCTAAATACTGTTCACTTATATGTTTCACTGTAAACACCTGGTCCACACACCCCCTACCTTTCCTAAAGCCTCCTTGTTCATCTGCTATCCTATTCTCCGTCTTACTCTTAATTCTTTCAATTATAACTCTACCATACACTTTACCAGGTACACTCAACAGACTTATCCCCCTATAATTTTTGCACTCTCTTTTATCCCCTTTGCCTTTATACAAAGGAACTATGCATGCTCTCTGCCAATCCCTAGGTACCTTACCCTCTTCCATACATTTATTAAACAATTGCACCAACCACTCCAAAACTATATCCCCACCTGCTTTTAACATTTCTATCTTTATCCCATCAATCCCGGCTGCCTTACCCCCTTTCATTTTACCTACTGCCTCACGAACTTCCCCCACACTCACAACTGGCTCTTCCTCACTCCTACAAGATGTTATTCCTCCTTGCCCTATACACGAAATCACAGCTTCCCTATCTTCATCAACATTTAACAATTCCTCAAAATATTCCTTCCATCTTCCCAATACCTCTAACTCTCCATTTAATAACTCTCCTCTCCTATTTTTAACTGACAAATCCATTTGTTCTCTAGGCTTTCTTAACTTGTTAATCTCACTCCAAAACTTTTTCTTATTTTCAACAAAATTTGTTGATAACATCTCACCCACTCTCTCATTTGCTCTCTTTTTACATTGCTTCACGACTCTCTTAACCTCTCTCTTTTTCTCCATATACTCTTCCCTCCTTGCATCACTTCTACTTTGTAAAAACTTCTCATATGCTAACTTTTTCTCCCTTACTACTCTCTTTACATCATCATTCCACCAATCGCTCCTCTTCCCTCCTGCACCCACTTTCCTGTAACCACAAACTTCTGCTGAACACTCTAACACTACATTTTTAAACCTACCCCATACCTCTTCGACCCCATTGCCTATGCTCTCATTAGCCCATCTATCCTCCAATAGCTGTTTATATCTTACCCTAACTGCCTCCTCTTTTAGTTTATAAACCTTCACCTCTCTCTTCCCTGATGCTTCTATTCTCCTTGTATCCCATCTACCTTTTACTCTCAGTGTAGCTACAACTAGAAAGTGATCTGATATATCTGTGGCCCCTCTATAAACATGTACATCCTGAAGTCTACTCAACAGTCTTTTATCTACCAATACATAATCCAACAAACTACTGTCATTTCGCCCTACATCATATCGTGTATACTTATTTATCCTCTTTTTCTTAAAATATGTATTACCTATAACTAAACCCCTTTCTATACAAAGTTCAATCAAAGGGCTCCCATTATCATTTACACCTGGCACCCCAAACTTACCTACCACACCCTCTCTAAAAGTTTCTCCTACTTTAGCATTCAAGTCCCCTACCACAATTACTCTCTCACTTGGTTCAAAGGCTCCTATACATTCACTTAACATCTCCCAAAATCTCTCTCTCTCCTCTGCATTCCTCTCTTCTCCAGGTGCATACACGCTTATTATGACCCACTTCTCGCATCCAACCTTTACTTTAATCCACATAATTCTTGAATTTACACATTCATATTCTCTTTTCTCCTTCCATAACTGATCATTTAACATTACTGCTACCCCTTCCTTTGCTCTAACTCTCTCAGATACTCCAGATTTAATCCCATTTATTTCCCCCCACTGAAACTCTCCTACCCCCTTCAGCTTTGTTTCGCTTAGGGCCAGGACATCCAACTTCTTTTCATTCATAACATCAGCAATCATCTGTTTCTTGTCATCCGCACTACATCCACGCACATTTAAGCAACCCAGTTATATAAAGTTTTTCTTCTTCTCTTTTTTAGTAATTGTATACAGGAGAAGGGGTTACTAGCCCATTGCTCCCGGCATTTTAGTCGCCTCATACGACACGCATGGCTTACGGAGGAAAGATTCTTTTCCACTTCCCCATGGACAATAGAAGAAATAAAAAAGAACAAGAGCTATTTAGAAAAAGGAGAAAAACCTAGATGTATGTATATATATATATATGCATGTGCGTGTCTGTGAAGTGTGACCAAAGTGTTAGTAGGAGTAGCAAGATATCCCTGTTATCTTAGCGTGTTTATGTCGTGCCGAATATGTAAAACTGGTCAGTTAGCAAGAACTCATTTAAAATTAAGTCCTTTCTGAAATTTTCTCTTATACGTTTAAAGATATATATTTTTCATTAATGTTAATGTAAAAAAATTTTAATTTTGCACCAAAAGAATCTTAGAAAACTTACCTAACCTTAATATAACAAGAACAATTTATTTTAGCCTAACCCAACCAAATATATTTTAGATTTGTTTACAATAATTTAATATTAATCAAACACGGTGAAATATATTTTTTTCGTTAGGTTCAGAATGATTTTGGGGAAATTATTGCATACACAAATTTTTGCTTGTCCTATATGGCAAGATTAGCGTTACTATTTAAGCCAAGATCGCAAGTTCTGCTTATTCGGCACGACTTACATATATATATATATATATATATATATATATATATATATATATATATATATGTGTGTGTGTGTGTGTGTGTGTGTGTGTGTGTGTGTGTGTGTGTGTGTGTGTGTAGGGAGGTACCACCTCTAGAACTGGAATGGGGACCCTCATCCTCAGAGAAGACAATAAATGTACCTCAGGGAAAACTCAAGGTTCTCCCCAGAGCTGTTTGAATATTTTCTTCTCCTACCACCCCCTATATTTTTAAGCTACATGTGAACTTTATTAATAGACAGAATACATCGATAGTAAACACAAACATGAATATATATATATATATATATATATATATATATATATATATATATATATATATATATATATATATATATATATATATATATATATTATTATCACACTGGCCGATTCCCACCAAGGCAGGGTGGCCCGAAAAAGAAAAACTTTCACCATCATTCACTCCATCACTGTCTTGCCAGAAGGGTGCTTTACACTACAGTTTTTAAACTGCAACATTAACACCCCTCCTTCAGAGTGCAGGCACTGTACTTCCCATCTCCAGGACTCAAGTCCGGCCTGCCGGTTTCCCTGAATCCCTTCATAAATGTTACTTTGCTCACACTCCAACAGCACGTCAAGTATTAAAAACCATTTGTCTCCATTCACTCCTATCAAACACGCTCACGCATGCCTGCTGGAAGTCCAAGTCCCTCGCACACAAAACCTCCTTTACCCCCTCCCTCCAACCTTTCCTAGGCCGACCCCTATCCCGCCTTCCTTCCACTACAGACTGATACACTCTTGAAGTCATTCTGTTTCGCTCCATTCTCTCTACATGTCCGAACCACCTCAACAACCCTTCCTCAGCCCTCTGGACAACAGTTTTGGTAATCCCGCACCTCCTCCTAACTTCCAAACTACGAATTCTCTGCATTATATTCACACCACACATTGCCCTCAGACATGACATCTCCACTGCCTCCAGCCTTCTCCTCGCTGCAACATTCATCACCCATGCTTCACACCCATATAAGAGCGTTGGTAAAACTATACTCTCATACATTCCCCTCTTTGCCTCCAAGGACAAAGTTCTTTGTCTCCACAGACTCCTAAGTGCACCACTCACTCTTTTTCCCTCATCAATTCTATGATTCACCTCATCTTTCATAGACCCATCCGCTGACACGTCCACTCCCAAATATCTGAATACGTTCACCTCCTCCATACTCTCTCCCTCCAATCTGATATCCAATCTTTCATCACCTAATCTTTTTGTTATCCTCATAACCTTACTCTTTCCTGTATTCACCTTTAATTTTCTTCTTTTGCACACCCTACCAAATTCATCCACCAATCTCTGCAACTTCTCTTCAGAATCTCCCAAGAGCACAGTGTCATCAGCAAAGAGCAGCTGTGACAACTCCCACTTTGTGTGTGATTCTTTATCTTTTAACTCCACGCCTCTTGCCAAGACCCTCGCATTTACTTCTCTTACATCCCCATCTATAAATATATTAAACAACCATGGTGACATCACACATCCTTGTCTAAGGCCTACTTTTACTGGGAAAAAATTTCCCTCTTTCCTACATACTCTAACTTGAGCCTCACTATCCTTGTAAAAACTCTTCACTGCTTTCAGTAACCTACCTCCTACACCATACACTTGCAACATCTGCCACATTGCCCCCCTATCCACCCTGTCATACGCCTTTTCCAAATCCATAAATGCCACAAAGACCTCTTTAGCCTTATCTAAATACTGTTCACTTATATGTTTCACTGTAAACACCTGGTCCACACACCCCCTACCTTTCCTAAAGCCTCCTTGTTCATCTGCTATCCTATTCTCCGTCTTACTCTTAATTCTTTCAATTATAACTCTACCATACACTTTATCAGGTATACTCAACAGACTTATCCCCCTATAATATTTTCACTCTCTTTTATCCCCTGTGCCTTTATACAATACATATATATATATATATATATATATATATATATATATATATATATATATATATATATATATATATATATATATATATATATATATATAAACAAACAGAGGCAGTATCTAGGTCACAGTTCAATGGTGAAAATTGAACTGAGTTTTAAGTCGTCAGTATTTATAAACATGCACACGTGTATGGAGCAGGAAGGGGGACGGAGCTGATGCTGACCTATGAGGAAAGGCTAAGAGACCTCAACCTTATGATCCTAGAGGAAGTGAAGGTCAGAGGAAACGTAATAGCAACAATATAATGCAATGTAATTTTTATTTCTTTATGCGGTACAAATAATGTAGTATACATATATTGAAACATTGGTAGGCACAAAAGAAAGTCACTGATTATTCAGTGTATGCCAGGAAAACTGACCCCCGCTGCTTAAATATTACTTAAGATCTAGACTCCTAAATAGGAGTTTTTCTATTGTTAACTACAATCATAATTACAATAAGAAAGATTGTTAATGAAGAAATGGTTAGTTACTCAAGCATTACATATTTCAAACAGATTCATTGTTTTGTGGAGTGTTTAAATAGAGATGGTTAAGATACAGCAAGTTAATTAGTTACAGTAAAAATACAATGGGACAAGATGTGTTACCAATTATATATATGGGAGCTGAAGGAAGACTAGAAGAACAGGGACAGAACTGGATGGTATAAACCTTGGTAATAAATAACGACAAATTGGTTTACAAAGACACGTAAGCAAACACTATGATATATTTATTAGAAAACGTTTCGGTCCTGGGACCTTGATGACTTCTAACATACAGAGGTAGAAAGACATTATATATATAGGCGGAGAGTGAGGTGTGAGTAACGCCATGTTGGGATGAGGACTGGTAGACGATGAGATCATGTGATCGTTTTCTAACAAATAAGTCAGAGTGTTCGCTTACATCTCTTTCTAAAACAGAACTGGATGAAAGCTGGTGTTGTTTGACAGCGTATTGCTGTATCAGTTACCTTAGGGACTTGAGGTGCTTTTTAACATTATCTTTGAATCGACTGGCAGAAAGGAGATATTTTGATGCTTCAGGCAGAGAATTCTAGATGTCAAGGAGGGTTTTGTGTCATGGTTATGCCTCTGTCTTCTATTGCAGTTATCAAGGGAAAGTGTCAGAGAAGGGTTTATATTGAAATTGATTGTCATATATATATATAGCAAGCACAGTAGTGTGAGTGGGTATTTTGTTTATTAAGCATGTTTAAGGTTTTGATTAAGCAGAGCACCAGTGCAATAACCAGGGAAGAAAAATAGAGCTAGGACCATGGGAGATATAATAGCAACGTACAGTATACTCCTAAAATTTCTTAGGACAGAGAAAGAAACAGAGGAGACATGATAACAGAGTACTTGATACTCATAGGATTTCCTAAGACAAATTAAAAGGAGAGAATTAGGGACATTAATGAAGAAATGAAAGTTAAAAAACGCATTTGTCACAAAAGTGTTAAGTTCTTCAACCTGATGGTGGGTAATAAGGATAGGTATGATAGGGGCTCAGATGCAGGAAGCTAGTGAGAGGTATGATAGGGGCTCAGGTGCAGGAAGCTAGTGAGAGGTATGATAGGGGCTCAGGTGCAGGAAGCTAGTGAGAAGTATGATAGGGGCTCAGGTGCAGGAAGCTAGTGAGAGGTATGATAGGGGCTCAGATGCAGGAAGCTAGTGAGAAGTATGATAGGGGCTCAGGTGCAGGAAGCTAGTGAGAGGTATGATAGGGGCTCAGGTGCAGGAAGCTAGTGAGAAGTATGATAGGGGCTCAGGTGCAGGAAGCTAGTGAGAGGTATGATAGGGGCTCAGGTGCAGGAAGCTAGTGAGAGGTATGATAGGGGCTCAGGTGCAGGAAGCTAGTGAGAGGTATGATAGGGGCTCAGGTGCAGGAAGCTAGTGAGAGGTATGATAGGGGCTCAGGTGCAGGAAGCTAGTGAGAAGTATGATAGGGGCTCAGGTGCAGGAAGCTAGTGAGAGGTATGATAGGGGCTCAGATGCAGGAAGCTAGTGAGAGGTATGATAGGGGCTCAGATGCAGGAAGCTAGTGAGAGGTATGATAGGGGCTCAGATGCAGGAAGCTAGTGAGAGGTATGATAGGGGCTCAGGTGCAGGAAGCTAGTGAGAGGTATGATAGGGGCTCAGGTGCAGGAAGCTAGTGAGAGGTATGATAGGGGCTCAGGTGCAGGAAGCTAGTGAGAGGTATGATAGGGGCTCAGATGCAGGAAGCTAGTGAGAGGTATGATAGGGGCTCAGGTGCAGGAAGCTAGTGAGAGGTATGATAGGGGCTCAGGTGCAGGAAGCTAGTGAGAGGTATGATAGGGGCTCAGATGCAGGAAGCTAGTGAGAGGTATGATAGGGGCTCAGATGCAGGAAGCTAGTGAGAGGTATGATAGGGGCTCAGGTGCAGGAAGCTAGTGAGAGGTATGATAGGGGCTCAGGTGCAGGAAGCTAGTGAGAGGTATGATAGGGGCTCAGGTGCAGGAAGCTAGTGAGAGGTATGATAGGGGCTCAGGTGCAGGAAGCTAGTGAGAGGTATGATAGGGGCTCAGATGCAGGAAGCTAGTGAGAGGTATGATAGGGGCTCAGATGCAGGAAGCTAGTGAGAGGTATGATAGGGGCTCAGGTGCAGGAAGCTAGTGAGAGGTATGATAGGGGCTCAGATGCAGGAAGCTAGTGAGAGGTATGATAGGGGCTCAGGTGCAGGAAGCTAGTGAGAGGTATGATAGGGGCTCAGATGCAGGAAGCTAGTGAGAGGTATGATAGGGGCTCAGATGCAGGAAGCTAGTGAGAGGTATGATAGGGGCTCAGATGCAGGAAGCTAGTGAGAGGTATGATAGGGGCTCAGATGCAGGAAGCTAGTGAGAGGTATGATAGGGGCTCAGATGCAGGAAGCTAGTGAGAGGTATGATAGGGGCTCAGGTGCAGGAAGCTAGTGAGAGGTATGATAGGGGCTCAGATGCAGGAAGCTAGTGAGAGGTATGATAGGGGCTCAGATGCAGGAAGCTAGTGAGAGGTATGATAGGGGCTCAGATGCAGGAAGCTAGTGAGAGGTATGATAGGGGCTCAGATGCAGGAAGCTAGTGAGAGGTATGATAGGGGCTCAGATGCAGGAAGCTAGTGAGAGGTATGATAGGGGCTCAGATGCAGGAAGCTAGTGAGAGGTATGATAGGGGCTCAGATGCAGGAAGCTAGTGAGAGGTATGATAAGGGCTCAGATGCAGGAAGCTAGTGAAAGCAGTCGTATGCGGTTAAGAGGCGGGGCCAGGAACTAAGACTGGAACACCATAGCCACAACCCAGAGAGTACACAGTAGCTTAGCGTGAGAGGAACAGATTTATTTTTAAGCAAGATCGAACACATCAGCAGTGTGCTGCTACCTTAATCTACATTATAGTTACATAATGGGAATATATGCTACCCATGTTTTCCTGTCATATTCCATCATAGAGGATGGCTTTCTTCCATCAAGTAATGAAATATGTCAGCCTGAACTAAAAGACTTAAGTAAGTTAGTGGGGATATTGTCAAGCATTTTCCACTTAAGGTTCAATAACTAGGGTAATGTACGAAAGTTATGTTATAGCAGAACTGCAGTTAGTATCGCTTGAGAATTACCATTTCTGAGAAACAGGATATATGAACCCAAAGGTGTATTTCTCTCAGCATATGTATGCTGAAAGTGTATTTGATTCCCTATTTTAGATGTAAAATCATTATCTGCTGGTGAAAAGGTTACATGCAGCGTTATTGACCCTTGTAATGTAGTCAGCGAAACACAAATAACCCGCACATAAAAGAGAGAAGCTTACGACGACGTTTCGGTCCGACTTGGACCATTTACAAAGTCGTGACTTTGTAAATGGTCCGAGTCTGACCGAAACGTCGTCGTAAGCTTCTCTCTTTTATGTGCGGGTTATTTGTGTATCGTTCCAGTCACGGTATTGTGCCTTTTTTTTGTTATTGTTAGTCAGCGAACCACGGACCAGGAGAAATAGGAATTATAAAGATACGCTCATCATTACAGAGCAAGACATTAATACTATAAGTAAACTAAAGAGTACTTACTGATGTACAAGTATAAAAACTTAATACGTGGTGCGTATACTGTATACATGGGAGTGTAGTTGTTGTTGTGGTAACCTGGTGAACCATATACGTGGTGCGTATACTGTATACATGGGAGTGTAGTTGTTGTGGTAACCTGGTGAACCATATACGTGGTGCGTATACTGTATACATGGGAGTGTAGTTGTTGTTGTGGTAACCTGGTGAACCATATACGTGGTGCGTATACTGTATACATGGGAGTGTAGTTGTTGTGGTAACCTGGTGAACCATATACGTGGTGCGTATACTGTATACATGGGAGTGTAGTTGTTGTTGTGGTAACCTGGTGAACCATATACGTGGTGCGTATACTGTATACATGGGAGTGTAGTTGTTGTGGTAACCTGGTGAACCATATACGTGGTGCGTATACTGTATACATGGGAGTGTAGTTGTTGTTGTGGTAACTTGGTGAACCATATACGTGGTGCGTATACTGTATACATGGGAGTGTAGTTGTTGTTGTGGTAACCTGGTGAACCATATACGTGGTGCGTATACTGTATACATGGGAGTGTAGTTGTTGTGGTAACCTGGTGAACCATATACGTGGTGCGTATACTGTATACATGGGAGTGTAGTTGTTGTTGTGGTAACTTGGTGAACCATATACGTGGTGCGTATACTGTATACATGGGAGTGTAGTTGTTGTTGTGGTAACCTGGTGAACCATATACGTGGTGCGTATACTGTATACATGGGAGTGTAGTTGTTGTTGTGGTAACCTGGTGAACCATATACGTGGTGCGTATACTGTATACATGGGAGTGTAGTTGTTGTTGTGGTAACCTGGTGAACCATATACGTGGTGCGTATACTGTATACATGGGAGTGTAGTTGTTGTTGTGGTAACCTGGTGAACCATATACGTGGTGCGTATACTGTATACATGGGAGTGTAGTTGTTGTTGTGGTAACCTGGTGAACCATATACGTGGTGCGTATACTGTATACATGGGAGTGTAGTTGTTGTGGTAACCTGGTGAACCATATACGTGGTGCGTATACTGTATACATGGGAGTGTAGTTGTTGTTGTGGTAACTTGGTGAACTTTATCTTGAACATTATGATATACTGCCTGGTGAACTTTATTTTGAACATTATGATACAAACACTGCCTGGTGAACTTTATTTTGAACATTATGATACAAACTGCCTGGTGAACTTTATCTTGAACATTATGATACAAACTGCCTGGTGAACTTTATCTTGAACATTATGATACAAACTGCCTGGTGAACTTTATCTTGAACATTATGATACAAACACTGCCTGGTGAACTTTATCTTGAACATTATGATACAAACTGCCTGGTGAACTTTATCTTGAACATTATGATACAAACTGCCTGGTGAACTTTATCTTGAACATTATGATACAAACTGCCTGGTGAACTTTATCTTGAACATTATCATACAAACTGCCTGGTGAACTTTATCTTGAACATTATGATACAAACTGCCTGGTGAACTTTATCTTGAACATTATGATACAAACTGCCTGGTGAACTTTATCTTGAACATTATGATACAAACTGCCTGGTGAACTTTATCTTGAACATTATGATACAAACTGCCTGGTGAACTTTATCTTGAACATTATGATACAAACTGCCTGGTGAACTTTATCTTGAACATTATGATACAAACTGCCTGGTGAACTTTATCTTGAACATTATGATACAAACTGCCTGGTGAACTTTATCTTGAACATTATCATACAAACTGCCTGGTGAACTTTATCTTGAACATTATGATACAAACTGCCTGGTGAACTTTATCTTGAACATTATGATACAAACTGCCTGGTGAACTTTATCTTGAACATTATGATACAAACACTGCCTGGTGAACTTTATCTTGAACATTATCATACAAACTGCCTGGTGAACTTTATCTTGAACATTATGATACAAACTGCCTGGTGAACTTTATGTTGAACATTATGATACAAACTGCCTGGTGAACTTTATCTTGAACATTATGATACAAACTGCCTGGTGAACTTTATCTTGAACATTATGATACAAACACTGCCTGGTGAACTTTATCTTGAACATTATCATACAAACTGCCTGGTGAACTTTATCTTGAATATTATGATACAAACTGCCTGGTGAACTTTATCTTGAACATTATGATATAAACTGCCTGGTGAACTTTATCTTGAACATTATGATACAAACACTGCCTGGTGAACTTTATCTTGAACATTATCATACAAACTGCCTGGTGAACTTTATCTTGAACATTATGATACAAACTGCCTGGTGAACTTTATCTTGAACATTATCATACAAACACTGCCTGGTGAACTTTATCTTGAACATTATCATACAAACACTGCCTGGTGAACTTTATCTTGAACATTATGATACAAACACTGCCTGGTGAACTTTATCTTGAACATTATGATACAAACACTGCCTGGTGAACTTTATCTTGAACATTATCATACAAACACTGCCTGGTGAACTTTATCTTGAACATTATCATACAAACACTGCCTGGTGAACTTTATCTTGAACATTATCATACAAACACTGCTACACTTACACCAAACAATACCAGCTAATTCTAGATTGGAACATAACAGCTTAGTGTGTGAGTGAGAGCAGCTTAGTGTGTGAGTGAGAGCAGCTTAGTGTGTGAAGGACAACAGCAGCTTAGTGGGGGAGAGACAGCAGATTAGCGTGAGGGCGACAGCAGCTTAGCGTGGGATAGACAGCGTCTAAGTATGAGAGACAGCAGCTTAGCATGGGAGAGACAGCAGCTTAGTATGTGAGATAGCAGCTTAGCGTGAGAGCGACAGCAGTTTAACGTGGGATAGACAGCAGCTGAGTATGGGAGACAGCAGCTTAGCGTGGGAGAGACAGGTAAGGTTGCTGGAGCAGTTCTCATTACTGTGTTCTCAGTTTAGAAGATTATGAAATCTGAATAAACTGAATAGTTAACTAATGTGGTTATGGAAATATGTAGCGTCTGCCATCCCCCTCCATGGTGTGGCTGACTATCTCAAGTGGTGGGGCAGGGCGTCTGCCATCCCCCTCCATGGTGTGGCTGACTATCTCAAGTGGTGGGGCAGGGCGTCTGCCATCCCCCTCCATGGTGTGGCTGACTATCTCAAGTGGTGGGGCAGGGCGTCTGCCATCCCCCTCCATGGTGTGGCTGACTATCTCAAGTGGTGGGGCAGGGCGTCTGCCATCCCCCTCCATGGTGTGGCTGACTATCTCAAGTGGTGGGGCAGGGCGTCTGCCATCCCCCTCCATGGTGTGGCTGACTATCTCAAGTGGTGGGGCAGGGCGTCTGCCATCCCCCTCCATGGTGTGGCTGACTATCTCAAGTGGTGGGGCAGGGCGTCTGCCATCCCCCTCCATGGTGTGGCTGACTATCTCAAGTGGTGGGGCAGGGCGTCTGCCATCCCCCTCCATGGTGTGGCTGACTATGTCAAGTGGTGGGGCAGGGCGTCTGCCATCCCCCTCCATGGTGTGGCTGACTATCTCAAGTGGTGGGGCAGGGCGTCTGCCATCCCCCTCCATGGTGTGGCTGACTATCTCAAGTGGTGGGGCAGGGCTTCTGCCATCCCACTCCATGGTGTGGCTGTCTATGTCAAGTGGTGGGGCAGGGCGTCTGCCATCCCCCTCCATGGTGTGGCTGACTATCTCAAGTGGTGGGGCAGGACGTCTGCCATCCCCCTCCATGGTGTGGCTGACTATCTCAAGTGGTGGGGCAGGTATTGTTACCTTGCTGACATGACCAACACCAGCTCTCTTGATAAATTAGACACATGTGCAACACTTGGTTATCTTTATTGTGGAAACGTTTCGCCACGCAGTGGCTTCATCAGTCCTATACGAAGAAGATTGGTGACGACCAGGAGGTTAAAGGCAATCAGTTTCCACAATAAAGATACCCAAGTGTTGTACACTTGTCTAATTTATCAACTTGACTGTTTTCTGAAGCTTTTATATATATATCAGCTCTCTTCCCCAAGGTACAGTTTTCGCTTCCCCCTTCACCCTTCTTCTCATCATTATATCTGACATAAACAGGGACATAAATAATAGCACCGTATCATCCTTTACAGACGATTCTAAAATTTGCTTAAGTGTCATTCAGAAAGGATAATGCAGATCTTCAAGTAAATATATTTCCTGAGGAAAAATAAATTAAGCAGACGTTGTATATGAAAATTCAACCAAGTGGACTGATGTTTTGTCTGTCGACTCAATAGATAATTCAGTTCGGGTTCATTATGGTCACTGCTGAACTCCTCAGTCTGAACAGCCTACTGAAGATAGTGGTTTAAGACACATGTTGCCGATCAGATTTACTTAGAGTAAAACATTGTCCAAATATAAGCTTGTTTTACAAGATGTCTTGTCTTCGTGAACTCCTACAAAGTGATCAAGATGTCGGTCACTAGAGTAAGCCATGAGATACTCTGTCACTGGTGTTATATACTGACAAGTATGGGAATAAGACAGGATGCGGTTTATGACATTCATTGAGAAGACGTTTCACCCACCAGGGACTAAATATCTTCACAATGAATACCATAAGCAGCATATTGTGTCTTAAATCACACGTGAGGAACTCTGTACCTCACCGTCTCGCATAATCCACCTCAAACACGCTCTCTTAAAGTCAGTTTTATGCTTTAATATTTCTGACGTGCTCCAGCAGAATACATTTAATAACTCTGGGTCGGGGGTAGTTATCGTGGGGGTAATTACCCCCAGAAAGCAGTTTTTTTTTTTAGAGGGCGGGCGGGGGGAGCCGAAGGTGAAACAAGCTGCCATCTTCATGTTGGTACTGTTATTTATTTACAAAGAGGCAGAGTAATTAGGGTTTTATTAGCAAGTTTAAAGGGTAACTAGTGTATCGGAAATAATTTATGACCAACATTTGTCTGTTGGGCTCAATCAGACTAGCGTGAGTTCTTGATGCATTTGCGTAATGTTGAATGCTCTTCCTTGGCAAATGTGGGGGTTGTTGACGCACCTGGCTGGAACAAGAAAATCTATAATCGACCTTCTTCAAACCTACGACGTTGAAAGTGTTAATAATGGTGATCTAGATGATGAACTCTTTTGTCTTATCAGGGGTGTACGAACTACCACTTCGCCTCCCAATACAGTACTGTACACCACTTAAACGCCACTTAGTCAGCACTTTAACACACACACACACAGCAACAAGGGGCCACAACTGTAGGCTGAAAACTCAGATGAGTCACAGGGATATTAGGAAGTATTTATTCAGTGATAGAGCTGTCAGGAAGTGGAACAATCTGGAGAGTGATGTAGTGGAGGCAGGATCCATACATAGCTTTAAGAAGAGATCAGCTAAGAGGCGGGGCCAGGAGCTGTGGTTCGACCCCTGCAACCACAAATAGATTGAGCCCACACACACACACACGCAGCCAGGAACTACGACTCGATCCCTGCAACTACAAATAGGTGAGTATACACACACACACACACAGTCAGTAAGTGGAATAGTTTGGGAAGCGATGTAGTGGAGGCAGGATCCATACATAGCTTTAAGCAGAGGTATGATAAAGCTCACGGCTCAGGGAGAGTGACCTAGTAGCGATCAGTGAAGAGGCGGGGCCAGGAGCTCGGACTCGACCCCCGCAACCTCAACTAGGTGAGTACACACACACACTGGTGCGTGTGGGGAACTATAGTGCAGGACCACAACACAGCACGTTGAACTCCATGACCTTACCAGCTTTAGGAGGGCGGCGCCCACGCACGTAATTCTCATCTTTGTGTGAAATGAACGACGGTTTGTCAGCGTTACTGCCGCATAATTGCATCCGAATCAGCTTCCAGTCTCCGTTTATCAGAGGCCGGGCTGATCTACCTCAATTTATACGCAGGAACGTAACTCTCACCTTATTGATCATTTGTTCGTTCACAGATGAAATTATCGTTGTATCAGGGCTGGAACATTGGTATAAGTTAAAGTCTGGAACCTTGGTATAAGTCAAAGTCTGGAACATTGGTATAAGTCAAAGTCTGGAACATTGGAATAAGTCAGTCTGGAACATTGGTATAAGTCAAAGTCTGGAACATTGGTATAAGTCAAAGTCTGGAACATTGGTATAAGTCAAAGTCTGGAACATTGGTATAAGTCAAAGTCTGGAACATCAATATGAGGTCAAAGTCTGGCCCTGCTGTGTGTAGCAATAATACTCACCCTGAGGATGGTCCAAAAAACGATACTCTGAAAGTCTTTCTCCACAAGGCTGTTCATGTTACATGTTCAGCTGTAAGTATACATGCAGCCCAGAATGAATGGAACGATATAGGTTGCTGTTACGTGCACATTGCAGGTAATCAGGGAGTGTATGAGTGCTAGCTACCTCTGAATATTGTCCCGTGGGTGTAATTGTTTACCTATGCTTATATCTCAACATATAGGTAACATTAGTCCATTGGTCATCCTTGTGGAGAGGACACTGTTTACTTTAAAACTAAGGGTGAATCCTACTGGCACAGTAGAGGTATTACGTTCTGACCCTCCCCTGCTCTCTCTCTTTCTCTCTCTCTCTCTCTCTCTCTCTCTCTCTCTCTCTCTCTCTCTCTCTCTCTCTCTCTCTCTCTCTCTCTCTCTCTCTCTCTCTCACTCTCTCTCACACATTAAAGCAGACACACTGACACACTTTACTGTCGTAATAATATATTAATCAAAGAATTGATGTGTGCATGATTGTGTGTGATGGCAGAGAATGCTGGAGATGTGAGTGAGGGGATGACCCTCACCTAGTTGTCAAGTGTGACCCTCACCTAGTTGTCAAGGGTGACCCTCACCTAGTTGTCAGGGGTGACCCTCACCTAATTGTCAGGTGAGAGCCTCATCTGTCAGGTGTGACCCTCACCTTGTTGTCAGGGGTGACCCTCACCTAGTCAGGTGTTACCCTCACCTATTCAGTTGTGACCCTTACCTAGTTGTCAGGGGTGACCCTCACCTAGTTGTCAGTTGTGACCTTCACCTAGTCAGGTGTGACCCTCACCTAGTTGTCAGTTGTGACCCTCACATAGTTGTCAGGTGCGACCCTCACTTAGTTGTCAGGGGTGATCCTCACCTAGTTATCAGGGGTGACCTTTACCTAATTGTCAGGTCTGACCCTCACCTAGTTGTCAAGTGTGACCCTCACCTAGTCAGGTGTGACCCTTACCTAGTCAGATGTGACCCTCACCTAGTTGTCAGGGGTGACCCTCACCTACTTGTCAGTTGTGACCCCTCACCTAGTTGTCAGGGGTGACCCTCACCTGGGTGTCAGAAGTGACCCTTACATAGTTGTGAGTAGGAGGTCGTACTACAGCTCTTGGATTCTACTTCTTATTTATGGGTGGTCCGGTGTATCTTAATTCTCTCCTCCATGCCAGATTGTGTCCTATCTTGCTGGTGAATCAGTCGCTGAGGCTGGTGCTCCTTATTGGTGCTGCCTGCTGGTGCTCCCTGTTGGTGCTGCCTGCTGGTGCTGCCTGCTGGTGCTCCCTGTTGGTGCTGCCTGCTGGTGCTCCCTGTTGGTGTTGCCTGCTGGTGCTCCCTGTTGGTGCTGTCTGCTGGTGCTCCCTGTTGGTGCTGCCTGCTGGTGCTGCCTGTTGGTGCTGTCTGCTGGTGCTACTTGCTGGTGTTCCCTGTTGGTGTTTCCTGCTTGTGCTCCCTGCTAATGTTATCTGTTCGTGCTCCCTGTTAGGGCTTCATCCTGGTGCTCCCTGTTAGGGCTCCATTCTGGTGCTCCCTGTTGTTACTCCCTGTTAGAGCTCCCTGTTGGTGCTTCCTGCTGGTGCTCCCTGCTGGTTCTCCCCGCTGCTGTTCTGTATATGTGCTCCCTGCTGCTGTTCTTTGCTGGTGTTCTCTTTTTTGTGTTGGTGCTCCTACTGGTATTCTTTTCTGGTGCTCTCTGCTTGTGTTCTGTGCTTGTGCTCCTGTTGTTCTGTGCTTGTGCTCCTGTTGTTCTGTGCTGGTCCCTGCTGCTGTTCTGTGCCGACGCTCTCTGTTGTGCTTAGTGCTGCTGCTCCCTGCTGGTTTTCTGTATTGGTGCTCCTGCTGTGTTGGTGCTCCTTGCTGGTGTTCGGTGTTGGTGTTTCTGATGGTGTTCTGTGTTGGTGCTCTTGCTGGTGTTCTGTGTTGGTGCTCTTGCTGGTGCTCCCTGCTGGTGTTCTGTGTTGATGCTCCCTGCTGGTGTTCTGCGTTGGTGCTCCCTGCTAGTATTCTGTGCTGGTATCCCTGCTGGTGTTCTGTGTTGGTGCTCTTGCTGGTGTTCTGTGTTGGTTCTCTTGCTGGTGCTCCCTGCTGGTGTTCTGTGTTGATGCTCCCTGCTGGTGTTCTGCGTTGGTGCTCCCTGCTAGTATTCTGTGCTGGTACCCCTGCTGGTGTTCTGTGTTGGTGCTCCCTGCTAGTGTTCTGTGCTGGTGGTCCTTGCTGGTGTTCTGTGTTGGTGTTCCCTGCTCAGTGCTTCTGGGTACGTCTCTCTTAAAGCTGACCCTTCTTAACCTAACAGTGAGGGAGTGCAACCTGGCAACAATCCTGGCCCCACCCACCCATCCACCCACCCTCGCCACCCACCAGCACCACCCACCTATCCTCACCACCCACCCTCACCACCCACACCCTCGCCACCCACACCCACGCCACCTACACACTCAACACCCACACACTCAACACCCACACTCACCACCCACACCCACCACCGACACCCTCACTGCCGACACCCTCACTACCCACACCCTCACTACCCACACCCTCACCACCCACACACTCACTGCCCACACCCTCACTACCCACACACTCACTACCCAAACCCTCGCCACCTACACCCTCACATCCACACTTCTTTTAGGAAGTGTTCAATCCCTCAGTCTTGATAGGAAGTGTTCAGTCCCTCAGTCTTGATAGGAAGTGTCCAGTCCCTCAGCCTTGATAGGCAGTGTTCAGTCCCTCAGCCTTGGTAGGAAGTGTTAGTCCCTCAGCCTTGATAGGAAGTGTTCAATCCCTCAGTCTTGATAGGAAGTGTTCAGTCCCTCAGTCTTGATAGGAAGTGTTCAGTCCCTCAGTCTTGATAGGAAGTGTTCAGTCCCTCAGCCTTGATAGGAAGTGTTCAGTCCCTCGGCCTTGATAGGAAGTGTTCAGTCCCTCAGTCTTGATAGGAAGTGTTAATCCCTCAGTCTTGATAGGAAGTGTTCAGTCCCTCAGTCTTGATAGGAAGTGTTCAGTCCCTCAGTCTTGATAGGAAGTGTTAATCCCTCAGTCTTGATAGGAAGTGTTCAGTCCCTCATCCTTGATAGGAAGTGTTCAGTCCCTCAGTCTTGATAGGAAGTGTTCAGTCCCTCAGTCTTGATAGGAAGTGTTCAGTCCCTCAGCCTTGATAGGAAGTGTTCAGTCCCTCAGCCTTGATAGGAAGTGTTCAGTCCCTCAGTCTTGATAGGAAGTGTTAATCCCTCAGTCTTGATAGGAAGTGTTCAGTCCCTCAGTCTTGATAGGAAGTGTTCAGTCCCTCAGCCTTGATAGGAAGTGTTCAGTCCCTCAGCCTTGATAGGAAGTGTTAGTCCCTCAGTCTTGATAGGAAGTGTTAGTCCCTCAGTCTTGATAGGAAGTGTTAGTCCCTCAGTCTTGATAGGAAGTGTTAGTCCCTCAGTCTTGATAGGAAGTGTTCAGTCCCTCAGTCTTGATAGGAAGTGTTAATCCCTCAGTCTTGATAGGAAGTGTTCAGTCCCTCAGTCTTGATAGGAAGTGTTCAGTCCCTCAGCCTTGATAGGAAGTGTTCAGTCCCTCAGCCTTGATAGGAAGTGTTAGTCCCTCAGTCTTGATAGGAAGTGTTAGTCCCTCAGTCTTGATAGGAAGTGTTAGTCCCTCAGTCTTGATAGGAAGTGTTAGTCCCTCAGTCTTGATAGGAAGTGTTAGTCCCTCAGTCTTGATAGGAAGTGTTAGTCCCTCAGTCTTGATAGGAAGTGTTAGTCCCTCAGTCTTGATAGGAAGTGTTAGTCCCTCAGCCTTGATAGGAAGTGTTAGTCCCTCAGCCTTGATAGGAAGTGTTAGTCCCTCAGCCTTGATAGGAAGTGTTAGTCCCTCAGCCTTGATAGGAAGTGTTAGTCCCTCAGTCTTGATAGGAAGTGTTAGTCCCTCAGCCTTGATAGGAAGTGTTAGTCCCTCAGCCTTGATAGGAAGTGTTAGTCCCTCAGCCTTGATAGGAAGTGTTAGTCCCTCAGCCTTGATAGGAAGTGTTAGCCCCTCAGCCTTGATAGGAAGTGTTAGTCCCTCAGTCTTGATAGGAAGTGTTAGTCCCTCAGCCTTGATAGGAAGTGTTAGTCCCTCAGCCTTGATAGGAAGTGTTAGTCCCTCAGCCTTGATAGGAAGTGTTAGTCCCTCAGCCTTGATAGGAAGTGTTAGTCCCTCAGCCTTGATAGGAAGTGTTAGTCCCTCAGTCTTGATAGGAAGTGTTCAATCCCTCAGCCTTGATAGGAAGTGTTCAGTCCCTCAGTCTTGATAGGAAGTGTTCAGTCCCTCAGCCTTGATAGGAAGTGTTCAGTCCCTCAGCCTTGATAGGAAGTGTTAGTCCCTCAGCCTTGATAGGAAGTGTTCAATCCCTCAGCCTTGATAGGAAGTGTTCAGTCCCTCAGCCTTGATAGGAAGTGTTCAGTCCCTCAGTCTTGATAGGAAGTGTTCAGTCCCTCAGTCTTGATAGGAAGTGTTAGTCCCTCAGTCTTGATAGGAAGTGTTCAGTCCCTCAGTCTTGATAGGAAGTGTTCAGTCCCTCAGTCTTGATAGGAAGTGTTCAGTCCCTCAGCCTTGATAGGAAGTGTTAATCCCTCAGTCTTGATAGGAAGTGTTAGTCCCTCAGCCTTGATAGGAAGTGTTAGTCCCTCAGCCTTGATAGGAAGTGTTAGTCCCTCAGCCTTGATAGGAAGTGTTCAGTCCCTCAGCCATAATAGGTGCGTAATAAAGAAATATCTGGCAAAGTGGGGAGATGGATCTTTAACTTTCTTACCAATCTCACACAAAGAATAGTGGTAAAGAGAGTTAAATCGGAAGCTGCCATAGTGAAAAGCTCTATTCAATCCTGTTCCTCATCTTCATATCAGACATAGACAGAGATGTAATACATAGCACTGTGTCATCCTTTGCAGACGACACTAGGATCTGCATGAGACTGTCATCTATTGAAGACACGGTTACCCTCCAAGAAGATATAAACCAAGTTTTCCAATGGACAACGGAAAACAATATGATGTTCAGTGAAGACAAATTCCAGCTACTCCGTTATGGAAAACTGGAGGAGATAATAATTAGAACTAAGTACACTACAAACTCTAATAATAAAACTGAGCGACAAAATAATGTGAGGGAACTGGGAGTGGTAATGTCAAGAATCACAACAGTGCCACGATCACAGCTGCGAAGAAAATGATAGGATGGATAATGAGAACGTTCAAAACAAGAGATGCGAAGCCAGTGATGATCCTTTTTAAATCACTTGTTCTCTCTAGGCTGGAATACTGCTGTACATTAACATCTCTATTCAAAGCAGGTGAAATTGCAGATCCAGAGAATGTACAGAGAATCTTTACTGCACATAATAAGTTCCATCGAACACCTTAACTACTGGGAACGCTGGGAAGCACTTGACTTGTACTCCCTGGAAGGCAGGCGAGAGAAATGCATCATAATCTACACTTGGAAAATCCTAGAAAGAATGGTCCCTAGTCTGCATACAGAAATCACTCCCTACGAAAGCAAAAGACTGGGCAGGCGGTGCAAAATACCCCCAGTGAGAATTAGGGGCACTATTGGTACACTAAGAGAAAACACAATAAGTGTCCGGGGCCCAAGACTGTTCAACAGTCTCCCACCATGCATAAGGAGAATTACCAATAGACCCCTGGCTGCCTTCGAGAGGGAGCTGGACAAATACTGAAAGTCGGTGCCGGATCAACCGGGCTGTGGTTCGTATGTTGGACTACGTGTGTCCAGCAGTAATAGCCTGGTTGATCAGGCCATAATCCTTCGGGAGGCCTGATCGTTGACCGGGCCACGGGGGCGTTGATCCCCGGAATACCCTCCAGGTAGAGTCCAGGTAGGTAGTCCCTGTTACGATTCTGGCATGTAGGCCACTGATTTGTTTAGTGTTTATTGTATCAAAAGCAAAGCAGGTGCTTGGAAGTATCGATATACTACTCACAATCTGAGTCATACAAGGCGAAATGAGATCTTTAAGGTCTTTTCCGGATTTTGTTTAAGAATATACTAAGCTTTTCAGGGCACTTAGTAAAATAAATAAATCATACAACGTCCTTACTCCTAGGTAGTAGGTTGGTAAATAGCAACCGCCCAGGGAGGTACTACCGTCCTGCCAAATGAGTGTAAAACGAAAGCCTGTAATTGTTTTACACGATGGTAGGATTTCTGGTGTCTTTTGTCTGTCTCATAAACATGCAAGATTTCAGGTACGTCTTGCTACTTGTACTTAAACTTAGGTCACACTACGCATACATGTACAAGCATATATATACACACCCCTCTGGGTTTTCTTCTATTTTCTTTCTAGTTCTTGTTCTTGTTTATTTCCTCTTATCTCCATGGGGAAGTGGAACAGAATTCTTCCTCCGTCAGCCATGCGTGTTGTAAAAGGCGACTAAAATGCCGGGAGCAAGGTCACTAGTAACCCTTTCTCCTGTATAAATTACTAAATTTAAAAAGAGAAACTTTCGTTTTTCTTTTTGGGCCACCCCGCCTTGGTGGGATACGGCCGGTTTGTTGAAAGAAAGAACCTCCTTACTCTTAGGAGGGGTGTAAACACTGTAAATAGGCCTTTTCTTTCACTCTTGTATAAATATATTTATATTTATGTACAGTAATCAACTTCTCTAACATGGCACTAAAATCTACATCTGTCTCTACTGTCTTAACACAATAACATAAATAAAGAGGATATACTGTATGTCACTTCCTCTAAATTGAACCACTTCACAATGCCAGCAACGGGTTAGAGTTAATCACAAGACTTAGGCGGACAATTACTGTATTGGAGATCTCTCGGTCACTGTTTTCCCGAGGGAATCAGAACTCGCTAGTGAAATCCCGCTCCAAAGACTATTCTGGAGATAGTACTGAGGGACTAGGAGAGCCTCTTGAGTAATGTTCTCTACCCAAGGTGAAAGCAAACTCCCGAGTAGAACGTTCAGGTTTGATGTTAACTCGGTATAAATGAGGGTAGAGAGGTACAAACGATCCACTAGGTACTTCACGCCTAGCCTTTGAACTCTTCCTGTTGCCTAGTTTCCTACCTAAACATATACATAAATAACACCTAGTCATATAATCCATAGTTATATAATTTAGACTCATATAATATTATAAACTAGAGAAATCTTTAATTTAGTCATTATTAAAGAAACCCTGAGTATAATGTTAAGTGAAAAATCACGTATTAACATTAAATTATGATCAATGGGCATAACAGTCCCTTAACGTGATAGGAAGTGTTCAGTCCCTCAGCCATGATAAGTGTTCCGTCCCTCAGTCTTGATAGGAAATATTCAGTTCCTCAGTCTTGACAGGTGATCAGTCCCTCAGCCTTCATTGTTGTTCATTATTGCCGCACCCAGGGTTTTGTGGTACCCAAGGTGCTGTGGCACCCAGGGTATTGTGGCATTCAGGGTATTTTAGCATCAACGGTATTTTGGCGCCCAGAGTATTGTGGCATCCAGGGTATTGTGACACCCAGGGTAATGTGGCATCCAGGGTATTATGGTACCCAGGGTATTATGGCACCCACGGTATTGTGGCATCCAGTGAATTATGGCACCCAGGGTATTGTGGAATCCCCGGTATTGCGGCTTCACCGGTATTGTGGCACCCAAGTTATTGTGGAGCCCAGGATATTGTGGCATCCACGGTATTGCGGCTTCACCGGTATTGTGGCATCCAAGTTATTGTGGCTTCCAGGTTATTGTGTCACCCAGGGTATTGTGGCATCCACGGTATTGTGGCATCAACGGTGTTGTTGCACCCACGGTATTGTGGCATCCAGGGTATTGTGGCACCCGAGGTATTGTGGCAATCATGGTATTGTGGCACCCAGGGTATTGTGGCATCCAGGTTATTGTGACACCCAGGGTATTGTGGCATCCAGGGTATTGTGACATCCACGGTATTGTGGCATCAACGGTATTGTGGCACCCACGGTATTGTGGCATCCGCAGTATTGTGGCACCCACGGTATTGGGGCACCCAGGGTACTGTAGCATCCGCAATATTGTGGCATCCACGGTATTGTGGCACCCATGGTATTGTGACACCCAGGGTACTGTGGCACCCACAGTATTGTGGCACCCACGATATTGTGGCGCCTGCAGTATTGTGGCATCTAGGGTATTGTGGTACCCACGGTATTATGGCATCAACGGTATTGTGGCACCCAGGGTATTGTGGCATCCAGGGTATTGTGGCACCCACAGTATTGTGGTATCCACGGTATTGTGCCGTATACGCATCTTATACATTTTGTAATCAGTCACGGCTCTTACTTTTACAATTATCATCAAATGCTCAGAGACATAAACAGAAGCATCACCAGTGTTAAAGTACACACACACACACACACACACACACACACACACACACACACACACACACACACACACACACACACACACACACACACACACACACACACACATACACACACACACACACACACACACACAAACACACACACACACACAGTATAATACACATTAACTGTGAAGGTGTTACCTCTTTACAGTTAGGATGACCCGAGATTAAGAGACTGGGGAAAAAATAATTGGGAGAATATAGCCCTGAGATGAACATTTTGTTGTTTGTTTGAGTGGAATGTTGTGTTGTGGTGTGATGTGTCGAGACGTGGATTGTGGAGCGTAAATGTTTAGTTGTATGTTATTTACGTTCGGTTGGGTTAAGTCGGACTCGTCATCCATAAACAATATCTAGTGAATTATATTATTTCATAGCGCCAGTATATGGAATAATACATAAAAGTGATGGAAATTTGCCAGTAACCGGTACTTAGGAGAGGAAAGTTACGACTACTCTTCGGTCTCCCCTGGACGCTTGTAAAGTCACGTCCAGGACGGACCGAAGAGTAGGTATAGGTTTCCTCTTCTAGATGCAGGTTAGATAAGGTTGCTCAGGAAACAGGACAAGTGTTTCCTGACGTGGTTCTTAGTTACATGATGATCCACAGCTGAACATTGAGACACTTATGCAACATATGGGAATCTTTATTTAGGAAACGTTTCGCCACGCAGTGGCTTCATCAGTCCAATACAAAGCTGAAAGGTGTAAGGAGAGAATGAGTTTGAGGTAATCAGTCCCTCAGCCTGGATTCGATGTGTTCTGTCCATCAGTCTTGTAGAATGTACAGCATAGGGCCGCAGACGTGGCTTATATACTGTAGTCAGGTGAGGCGAAGCAGGAGAAGGTCCTAGTGGTACCATCCACTAGTCGAAGTAGGTCTTCGTCCAAAGGTTGGACAAGTTTGAAGAGCTCTTTGTATCAATATCCCATGATGATGCAGTGTCTGACAGTTCGTCCAACCTTTGGACGAAGACCTACTTCGACTAGTGGATGGTACCACTATGACCCCGCCTTCTCCTGCTTCGCCTCACCTAACTACAGTATATAAGCCACGTCTGCGGCGTTTCCTAAATAAAGATTCCCATATGTTGCATAAGTGTCTCAATCTTCAACTTGTCGGTTTTCAAAACCATTCATCATATGATCCACAGCTGGAATTTTTGGTAATTTAAGGCCTTCCGCTGGCTAACCAGTCCACTCCTTTAAAAATTATGGTTATGATTATTCTAGGTGCAGGTTGTGTGTGAATTGTTCCAGCTTCGCACAGAAACGGAAACTCACTCAGCATACATTAAAAAAAATCACATACTCTCCGTTACATTCAGTGTCTTATAGTCACACATCCGACTGTTTATTCCATTGTGAAATACTGACGCTGTTGAAGAGGATGGCCCCTCAAGGGAAGTACTCTTAATCGAAGGATCTTGATTTGTCTTTCACTTTTTGGGATCGAATCCGGAGTCTCCCACTCCCCAGGAGTTGTGACTCCTTCGAGTTTATCGCTTCCCCCTACCTTAAAAAAGATTAGGAAGATTGGCAAGGTAGTGAGGCTCCTTTTCCATTTTCCACTGGCTCTCTCTCTCTCTCTCTCTCTCTCTCTCTCTCTCTCTCTCTCTCTCTCTCTCTCTACCACAAAGACACAGGTGCAAGTGTTTTGGTTTACTGTAAAATTTATTATTATTTTTATTATTATTATTACACTTACATAAAAAACTGAACGAGTGTGGGTGAATCCTGCCAAGGAATGATGAAGACGAAATCCTCAGTCTGCTAAACAGAGACAGAAAAACTGCACTCGTGGCTAAGCTTAATCCAAACTTTATCGAGTGTATATATGTGCAATAAGATCACAGTAAACAGGTGATATCACAATATGTAGAACAACCACTGTGAAAAATAGTGGAATTCCAAGCGATTTCGTGACTTCTCACATTATCAAGGAACTATAAAAATAAAACATCAACAGGAAGGTATATAAGGGCAAGACTACACCTCACAGTCACGTCACAACACCCAACTCTGAGAAACGTAACTGATACTCTACCCAAGAATCAAGATTTTTTTACTTGTCTAATGTATTAAATTCTCCCCAAATTTTATTAATTATAATTGAATCCAATATATATAAACCAAAAGAAATATTCATATTTTCAAAACTGCTATTTATAAAACAAGATTCAATTATATTCCTGCCGACCATGGACTTGCATGATACAACTTTCTCAGCCTTTTGAATATCAATTGGATGGTTAAAATCTCTCACATGAATAAACAGAGCATTAGAATTGTGTCCAGTTCTAGTGCTATATTTATGCTGTTTTAATCTTAGTTCAAGATTTTCACAGTGGTTGGTCTGCATATTGTGATATCACCTGTTTACTGTGATTTTCATTGCACACACACACACACACACACACACACACACACACACACACACACACACACACACACACACACACACACACACACACACACACACACACACACAAACACACACATATATATATATATATATATATATATATATATATATATATATATATATATATATATATATATATATATATATATATATTTCTTGACTTCGTCTGACTGAGATCATGCCAGAGGAGAGGTTAACAAGGTTGTTAAGTGGTTACAATAAATGTACGCACAATCAAGTACCACACCATCACAATACTGTTGCACTCCGTATATGCACCGTCCACCACGGGCAATAAAACTCGGAGTAGATGCACCACTAGTCACTACTAGTATTCTTAGTGTATACGCCACCAGACGCTGTTGTTCTTAGAGTACATCCACAACCCAATACCAAACACTAATGCGTTCAGAGTACATGAACTTGTTACCGGACACTAGTACTCTAAGAGTACAAACACCGACCCGGTTGGTCTTGCGTTGAACAGGTTTTTTTCGGTGATGACGTGGGTTGAGTTCTAAGGTGAAGGTCATGTCTCCTGCACCCCTCTTCCCCTTTTTTGTAGAGTAGGGGAACAGTGGAGCGAAGGTTTATACGCACGAGATCTCATCACGACTTTCTTTTTTCTATTAATATTGCCTCTGTAATTAAGTACTGTAATAAGATAGGCGCGCTGTATAGACGGTTTCAGAAGTATGGTAGTAGTTTTTCCAATAATATAGACTTTGTGATTCTTCTAGTCTGATACACACGCAAGCTATACACAGTCTCAGGAGTAGGTATGATTTTTTTTGTTTTAATCAGATGCACATTGTATACCCAGTTTCAAGAGTAGCTATTATAGGGCCAGAGAGGAAATAAACTAATAATACTGGTCAGTTTATTTAATTAAAAAGCGAAGCCAGAAGCTGAGCTTCGACCCCTCTCAAAAACATCTTGGTGAGCACAAACTATTTAAAAATATAGTTAATGAGACGTTGCACATTAGAAATAAGTCCAGGAAATAGTGCTTGTTCTACGATAATACTAGTGCAGGTACGGTAATCTTTGATCCATGAAAGGGGAGGACATGTTTTGAGACTCTGACCGCGGGTTCAATCCCGGCCGGGGTTTGGTTTATGTTCAAGTCCTTGGATCAAGAGGTCATCACCGGTAACAAGGAACCCCTCTGGAGGGGACTGTATGTAATGATAGGTTAGGTTAGGTAAAGTTTGTCAGGAAACAGGACAAGTGTTTTCTGAAAACCGGAACTTTTGATTATCTGACTGAGGCCTTCAGCTGGCTTACCGGTTCACCCCCTTTATTTTTTTTTTTTTAAATATAATGCGTATGTAATGTTATTTCAGTCGAAGGTGGCACATTATACATGGTATTATACAGGTCGTTGTGTCGAGCCTCGTGTTGCTCAGTTTCTCGTATCTTACAGAATCTTGCTAATCTCTCTCTCTCTCTCTCTCTCTCTCTCTCTCTCTCTCTCTGAATAAACAATCCCCCCCCCCCACTTTTTTTTTGCAGATTAGGCCTCAACTGTTTTTTTTCTGTGTGAATGACTAGGCATTTCCTGTCTCTGACCCATCCATTGGCTAGGATTGAATATCTTGTATATTGGTTCTCCGCCTTGTTCACCCACTCACCATAAATATAAAATATTCGGTAGAGTGAAAAACACGGACTGAAATGGCAGAAGTATATACATTGTATTAGTTTCTTTTGTATGAGTATAAAATACGACGTCTGTTAGCAGTGTTTTTTTTTTTTTTTTGCGTTGAGAGCGGCGTTGAGTTTGACTCACTATAGTAGCAACATTCTTCCTGGCGGCAGTTACATAGTGCAAGACCCCTTTATGGTTCCCCCGACCTGTTCCTTTTGACATAATGTAGTGTTTAGGTTTTATTAGCATCGGTTAGGAAGCCCTGGTCAAGCTCTTGCGTAAGGTGTCTTCAGTGTGGCCGTGTTGTAGCCAGCAACAGCAAGTGACGTAGTTATTAAGCAGTGTTGGGAAGGTAACTGTACGCTCTGGACTCGGCCCTACCCGTTACATCGACGCACACACACACACACACACACACACACACACACACACACACACACACACACACACACACACGCACACTCGAGGCCAGGAGCTCGGACTCGACCCCCGCAACCTCAACTAGGTGAGTACTCTAACATACTCTCTCTGAGAAGTGATGTAGTGGAGGCAGGATCCATACATAGCTTTAAGAAGAGGTATGATAAAGCGAGGAGAGTGATCTGGTGGCAGCCTGTAGGGGGGCGGGGCCGAGAGCTGTGGCTCGGCCCCTGCGGCCGCAACTGGGTGAGTGCAACTAGGTGAGTACACATACACGTACACGCACGCATATACAACAGGCCTAGTGTCTAATCGACATGTACCTAGGACAAAATGGTAACTAGCAGGGAGAGGATGGTCCTAGTAACGACCAGCGAAGAGGCGGGGCCAGGAGCTGTGAATCGACCCCTGCAACCACAAATAGGTGAGTACACGCACACACAGGTATGATAAAGCTCATGGAGCAGGAAGAGTGACCTAGTAGCGACCAGTGAAGAGGCGGGGCCAGGAGCTGTGACCCAACCCCTTCAACCACAATTAGGTTAGTACACACACACACACACACACACACACACACACACACACACATACACGAGATTTAATTTCATGTTTTCCTTCGCAAGAACTCCACGTGTTAATCCCGACACTGCGAGGTGTGGCCAGCGGGTTAGTACCACCAGAAGAGTGGAGTGCTCTATATTTGGACACGGAAAGGGCGCAAACCGTGTCAAGGTCAGGAACGCGAAAGTTAGTGACCGCATAGTGTGGGAGAGTGCGGCGGGAGTTACGGTTTGGGTGGGTGGCGAGGGTCAGTGAACGCGGAGAGCCTGGAAGCAGGGGATGTCTTGCCTCCACTACACAAACTCTACGGTTTGCACTGTTCACATTCCCCCTCCAGCACTTTTTTTTTTTTTTTTTAAGGTTTTATTTTGGTATATCCGTTAAAATTTTATGTGCGCTACAAATATAGATTATGGATCAATCTTAACATCGAATTATATTGTGAAAACATTTGACAAATAAATTCATTAACATGAAAATAGTAGTTGAAGACTAGGCTGACACATTGTTCTAGTTAAACTTACTAAGTACATGTTGAAAAAGACACTTGTGTACAGTTCAGGACATTTAAATGTCCTGAACTCTACATAATGTCTTTTTTTCCACGCCTTGTTGGCATTACTGTAACAATTATTACTAGTACTTCTCTAGTCATGGCATCACTGAATGACCCATAAGGATTTAGCACTTGTTTACGAACATAATTTATCGCTTGTTAAAATAAGAATGTCTTCCATTTATATTTTAAGGGACAAACGTATAAGTTTGTTGTACTTTTACCGCTCGACCATTGGACATACGTACTAAAAAATATATATAATTATGATGCAGAGAATAGACTTGGTACGAACTGGGATGAGTTGCCAGGCCAGCATGCTAACAACTATGTCAAGGCAGAGCGTGGAGCACTGCGAACCCTCCAGGCTTCAACTCGAAACCCGGAAATACTTTTAAGCTTTGTATTTACTTCACTTGAGGGTTTAACGCTTTTGGAGGGGAATATAATAACAGTCATGCAAATAGCGCATTTGTAGTGCAATTTGTTTAGCTAACATAGTGTTAGGGGGCCAGACCCTGAACCCGTTATGTGCCTGTAATCCAGGTGTGGCCAAAACGTCCATTGCGATCTGCTAGTAGATCGCAGAGCAATTTCTAACAGATGGCACGATGACCACTATACCTCAGGTATGTTTGTAGGTTAAAAGTTGATGAAAAATATACATGAGCATTTGACAATATAAGTATATTATTAAGTGGACGTGAAAGCCAGCGGAAAGCCTCCGTCAGATGACCAAAATCCCCGGCTGCGGGTTGTCATGTGACTAAGACCCACGTCAGGAAACACTTGTCCTCTTTCCTGACAAACTAATATATATATATATATATATATATATATATATATATATATATATATATATATATATATATATATATATATATATATATATATATATACAGGACAAGCCACGGGAGGTGGAAATCTTTAGCTCAAGTACTTTCACACTTCCCAGTGCGTCATCAGGAGTTGTGCAGTGTTGCAAGGGAGCAACCAAAGCAACATTGCACAGCTCCTGACGACGCACTGGGAAGTGTTAAAGTACTTGAGCTAAAGATTTCCAACCCCCGTGGCTTGTCCTGCATAGTTAAGAACACCCGTCTGCGATTGTTGTTTGCATATATATATATATATATATATATATATATATATATATATATATATATATATATATATATATATATATATATATATATATATATATATATATATATATATTTATATATATATATATATATATATATATATATATATATGTATATATATATATGTATATATATATATGTATATATATATATGTATATATATATGTATATATATATATGTATATATATATGTATATATGTATATATATATATATATATATGTATATATATATATATGTATATATATATATGTATATATATATATGTATATATGTATATAAGAACATAAGAATGGAGGAACACTGCAGAAGGCCTACTGGCCCATGCCAAGCAGGTCCTTATCAAAACGACCTCTACCTAAAGCTACCCGAGAAATAGCTCCCTTACCCAATGACATCAATCAAACCCAGCCCCTCCCACTCATATATTTGTCCAATCTCTTCTTAAAGCTACCCAAGGTCCTAGCCTCTATCACCCTACTGGGAAGATTGGTCCACGCATCTACAACTCTGTTAGAAAACCAGTACTTACCTATGTCCTTTCTAAATCTAAATTTATCCAATTTAAATCCATTATTTCTGGTTCTTACCTGGTTCGACACCCTCAGTACTTAATTAATATCTCCTTTGTTTATGCCCGTCATCCACTTATACACTTTAGTGATATCTCCCCTCATTCTACGTCTCTCCAGAGAGTGGAAATTTAAGGCTTTAAGTGTATTTTCATACGGGAGATTCCTTACACAGTAAATCATTTTAGTCATTCTTCTCTGTATGTTCTCTAATGAGCCTATATCCATCCTGTAGTAAGGGGACCAAAACTGAGCAGCATAATCTAAATGAGGCCTCACTAGTGATGTATAGAGCTGTAAAATAACTTTTGGACTTCTGTTACTTATACTTCTTGAGATAAATCCAAGTAATCTGTTAGCCTTGTTGCGCACACTAAGGCACTGCTGTCTTGGCTTTAGATTTCTACTTACCATGACTCTCAAGTCTTTTTCACATTCTGTATGATCAAGCTCTACTTCACCTAGATTATAGCTTCGAGGGTTATTTTCATTACCGAGGACTAGTACCTTACACTTATCCACATTGAACTTCATCTGCCATTTTTCAGACCAAGACATTAATTTGTCCAAATCCTCCTGAAGTTCATTGCTATCCTCCTCAGAATGAATTATACGGCCTACCTTTGTATCATCAGCAAATTTACTCATGTTACTCGTAATCCCTTCATCAAGGTCATTAATGTAAATTATGAACAAGAGAGGGCCTAAAACTGATCCTTGTGGGACTCCACTAGTGACTAATCCCCATTCAGATTTCACCCCATTAATGGTAACTCTCTGCTTTCTATTGGTAAGCCATGCCTCTATCCATGCTAGAACTTTACCTCCTATACCATGAGCTGCCACTTTTCTTAAGAGTCTCTTGTGAGGTACTCTATCGAAGGCTTTACTAAAATGCAAATAAACAGTATCATATTCTTTATTACTGTCAACTGCCTCAAATGTTCTATTGAAGAACGTCAGTAAATTTGTCAGGCAGGAACGACCTCTCGTGAATCCATGCTGAGATTCATTTATCAAGTTATGCTCTTCAAGGTGACTTCTAATAATATCAGCTATAATTGATTCTAATAACTTGCCCGCTATAGATGTCAGGCTTATTGGACGGT
Organism: Cherax quadricarinatus; assembly: GCF_038502225.1. NCBI lineage: Eukaryota > Metazoa > Arthropoda > Malacostraca > Decapoda > Parastacidae > Cherax > Cherax quadricarinatus. The sequence goes on from NC_091374.1 coordinate 13,909,548, forward strand.
AATCTGAAGGAGTGGACTTATCCCCTGATTTGAATATAGGAGCCACATTAGCCATCTTCCACAACTCTGGCACAACACCGGTAAGGATGGACGCATTAAACACACTCGTTAATGGCTGACTAAGCTCCATCTTGCATTCCATAAGTACCCTGGAAAACAACTCATCGGGTCCCGGGCACTTATTTTGTTTCAGTTTGTTTATCTGTTTAATAACCTTGTCCCTCGTGACAGTAATATTAGTTAATTTGAATTCATCGGGAACTAAATAATTATTAATTACTCGAATCTCATTTACATCTTCCTGTGTAAAAACTGACAAAAAATAGTCAATAAATAAGGAACACGTTTCCAGTTCGTTATCCGTCAGCTGTCCATTCCCAATTTTCATAGGTCCTACTTTTTCCTTCACCTTCGTCCTATACACTTGAAAGAACCCCTTTGGATTAGTCTTTGATTCATTAGCAACTCTAATTTCTTAGTCACATTTAGCCTTTCTAATCCCCTTTTTTACTTCTCTTTTAAGCTGAACATATTGGTCAGTAAGGTTAACCTCTCCTCTTCTGATGCGCCTATAAATTCCCCTTTTCTTCCCTAATAGATGCTTTAGCCTCCTGTTAACCCATTTGGGATCGTTATTATTAGACCTAATTTCTCTCTGGGGAATGTATATACACATATATATATAAACACTGATCTCTGGCTGAAGGAGACTCGAACCTACGAACCTTAGGACAAGGTATGCAGTGCTTTACCAATCTACCCACACTGGACCAATACCTTGGCGTGTAGCATGCGCTACACGTTTGATCCAAGGCAGCCAGCTTTCAGGGAGAAGGCTTACAGCTTTTCATCTCATCCCCTGCATTTCGCATGCTCTCGCGAATTCCTTGCATTGTTCAAATCTCTAGTAAGGCTGATGCATGCAGGGGATGAGATGAAAAGCTGTAAGCCTTCTCCCTGAAAGCTGGCTGCCTTGGATCAAACGTGTAGCGCTAGCTACACGCCAAGGTATTGTCCAGTTTGGGTAGATTGGTAAAGCACTGCGTACCTTGTCCTAAGGTTCGTAGGTTCGAGTCTCCTTCAGCCAGAGATCAGTGTTTGTGTATATTTCGCATGCTCTCGCGAATTCATTATATATCTATATATATATATATATATATATATATATATATATATATATATATATATATATATATATATATATATACATATACATATAACACGCACAAAGGCTGCAGACCTTGTTCAAAGAGGACCTGAGAGTAATCATAATGCCTAGCAAATCGCCAGAGACTCTCAACCGAATAATCTCTGTAGCCACTGCTCGCCCGGCAAATCTGAGAGTGGCTTCAGGAATTTCAACAGTGTTATTCCAGATGTTTTACACAATATACGTCAGGGCTGTCTTGGAGTACGCAGAACCAGTAAGGAATTAACATCTGAGGAAACATGCTAAGAAACTGGAGAAAGTGCAGAAGTATGCTTGGAAACTAGTTGCAGAGTTAAAGCGTGTGTGCTATGGAGAGAGGCTAAAGACACTGGAACACAGGACAAGAGAAGACATGATAAATGCATAAAAAATAATTAAAGTAATTGATAGGGCAGACAGGGACAGACTGAGAAAAGCATACAGTGAATAAGGACCACAATGAAAATAAGTAATATTTGCTTTAATTGATTATCCTACGTTTTGTGTTCATAATTTATCAATAATGTATACCTACAACACATATATGTGCCCTCACAGCCATTCTAAAATGTATATTGTCTGTAAAATCATCTGCTTATTTTTAATCCATTGACTCTGCAGACAAATGACCCAGTTTTCACACCGTGTGGATTATCCTGTTCTCCCAGGCTTGAACTGGAAAAGGCAGACAACCACCCCACCACCGCCCCGGTGGTGGGGTGTTGAACTCGTTCACACTGGATAGATGAAGTTGCAGTTTTTTGTTTAAAAACTCAAGAGGAGCCGCTGGTTCTCTTGCTGTAGTGCACTGTTAGACCTAAAAGGATAATAGTTCGGGTTTAGTTTCCACAGTTAAGAGCTCTGAAGGCCATTGGGCAATACAGGTCACTTGAAATTGCGGTATTAATAGACAGACACACTAAACAGGCCAAGTATCTATTTGACAAGAACCTTTGACAGATAGTAACTACCACTACTACACATAGAAACTCAAGAGTCGTCTGGAAGTAGAATTACTTACACTAAACAGTGGAGGCAGACTCCATGCACAGCTTTAGGAATAGGTATCAATAGTTTCACGAAGCTAGGAAGGGGTGAATCTGGTCACAGAGCTAAAAGAAAAACCCCGTAATAACAAATAGATATGTACAAGTTATTAAGTACATACACACAATTTCAATGTACAAATGAATTATACAAAGCGTTTTATCTTTTTAATTATACTAGGTTTCCCGTTTGACTTATACAAAGAGTTCTTAGTATGAATTAAGAGGACCAATTTTCAAGGGACACAGGTAGAAGTTATAGACTCAAATAACCCATATAGATGTAAGGAAGTATTTCTGTAGTCATAAGGTAGTTAAAAAGTAGAATGACTGGGATGAGGCAGTGAAGGCAAACTCAGTACACAGCTTCAAGAGTAGAATGTAGAAGTTAAATGAATGTATATGTTAGATCTGTTATCTTACCTTACTTCATTTCTAGTCCAGTATTATTTATGATATACTACCACTTGTTAGGATGCTAACCACAAGAATTTAACACCCGGGTTCTGTTCACTAGGAGGTGAACAGTGTTAGCAGATATAGAGACACTTGCCCATACGTCTCACTCAGCCCGGAAATAAAACCCGGGTCTTAAGGTTGTGAACCTAACGCAGTGCCTGGTCTTTTGTTAGTAACTGAGAAAAACTAATATATTCTTTGTTTTGCCATGAGTGAGGTATTGGCCATGATGCTGGTCGCCATGTCTTCACTGTCACGCCCATCAAGGTTAGGTTAGGTAAGGGATGTCAGGAAACAGGACAAGTGTGTCCTGACGCGGGTCTTAGTCATATGATGACCCGCCGCTGGAGCTTTTGGTCATGTGACCGAGGCCTTCCACTGGCTTACCTGTCCACCCTTTTAAAAATTATGGTTATAATTATAACCATTTTTGGTCTATGCCTGTCAAGGGGGCGCTTTGATGCCGGTGAAACGCTTTTGATTCAACGATTTTGAGCTACTTCTCCCTACCTTGTGTCAGATTTGAGTGCCTCCCATTCCCCAGTCATTGTATGACTTTATTAATATCGTAGTAGATCAGAATGTGAATCTTGCATTGTTTTCATATATTATTTAAAACTTTATATACAAAATATATACATAGGTAGTTACGTATATTAATATGTTAGTGTTAGTTTATGAACAAGGAATCAGCACTGGCACTACTTCAGGCCACTGAGTACATACACCGTACATAATGACACTTATAGAAACCTCACTCACGAGCTGTGTTTTCCTTGTGTATCAAACTTGATTGATTCTTCTTTCTTAGGCGCTGTTTAATCTCTACGGGTTTAGCTCACCCCGTGAATATTATCATCATAATAATTTAAATACTTTCTCCTGTATAAATTACTAATTTTTAAGTCATCCTGCCTCTGTGAGATGCGGCCATGATGTTCAAAGAAGAATTTACACAACAAAAACGTAATAGTCTTGTTTATCGTCTCTTTTCAAAATTTAGATTTTTTTCCGAGAGGTATTTGTACAAAATTTTGTAAGGAGGCAAAAATAGTCAAGCTGATCAGTTTATCTGATATTGATTCAAACGATGTTCTTTTATTCTTCATGGTCAACAATATGAAGCTAGTGTTGATAATATGATGATCCCTCGATCCCCGCCCCACTCTCGTGGATAATATATAAGCACAATAACAAAGCCTAAAGACTGCCATCCCCACGAGCCCCTTTGGGGCGGGGCAGATGGCAGACCAGAGGCCTAGCTTCTCCCTACGAGCCCCGTGAGGGCGGGGAATGTGGCTAGGCCTGGGGACAGTTGGTCCCAAAGATGAGGGGGTACTTGTACCTCCTCCCATGGGAGACTTAAGTCTCGAGACACTCCCCAGATAGGGAGCCAAGGCCGGGTCACCACTACTTGGAAAAGACCCGGGCCGGGAGAATACCGGCGAATAAAAAAAAAAAAAAAAAAAAAAAAAGCCTATTCTCACAGTTATTAGAAATACTCTGCACAAGATAACTGGTGTATGTGCTAGGTTAAATATTAAGCCACCAGTCTTTTATATGAATGTCTTTTTAATATTCTTTGGTTGAGTTTACTAAGTAATTGGTGTTAAAATGGAATTCAAATCTTGCAAAACCATTACCCCAAAATATATCTGGTGTAAAATCTTGTTCCCCGGGCGGTGGGTCGGTCTTTGAATTTTCCAAACGTCATTTCTGTCGTTATGCTCATTTGAGGAAACAGTTTACTGAACAGGCTTATATCGGGTGGCCCGGTGGCCTGGTGGCTAAATCTCCCGCTTCCCACGTGGAGGGCCCGGGTTCGATTCCCGGTGGGTGGAAACATTTCGACACGTTTCCTTACACCTGTTGTCCTGTTCACCTAGCAGCAAATAGGTACCTGGGTGTTAGTCGACTGGTGTGGGTCGCATCCTGGGGGACAAGATTAAGGACCCCAATGGAAATAAGTTAGACAGTCCTCGATGACGCACTGACTTTCTTGGGTTATCCTGGGTGGCTAACCCTCCGGGGTTAAAAATCCGAACGAAATCTTATCTTGACAGCGTTTCGCTTTGCGTAGAGTTTTATCAAGTCAGATTTCATGACAGAGCGAAACGTTGGCTCAATAAAAAATTGCTATATTTTCAGTGTCAGTTTTCCATTGTTAACAACAAGCCATTTCATTAAGTGTTTTCTTCTGGTAGGCAATTATTATTTTAGTTATTTTCCACTTATTGGGTACAGTTGGATTGAATAACACATGATATACAAAGATATAACTGCATTGACATTTCCAAACCACCTTCCCGCTTTACATAGGGCATATGTCTAGCATGTAATAGGCATTACCTCTGTGGATCGCAGCGCTGAAAGGCGCGGAAAGAAGAAACTGTTTGATCTTTAATTCTTTGTTATGAGATTGTTGTTGTCCAACTTGCAGGAGCTGCTGTGTATTTCCTCCCCACCACTCCAGGGCCCCGGGGACCACGCTCTAAAAAGAAGTGCGATGCCCATGTATTTTTTTTTTCGTTGGGGATTGCCTGTCGTATAAGGAGTTTCTTTTCGGATTCCGTACCATTTAAGGGATGTCTTGTGGGATTCCCTATCCTTCCAGGGATGTCTTTTGGGATTCCCTATCCTTCCAGGAATGTCTTGAGATTCCCTATCCTTCCAGGGGTGTCTTTAGGGTTTCCACATCCTTCCAAGGATGTCTTAAGATTCCTTTTCCTTCAAGGGATGTCTTTTGGGATTCCCTATCCTTCCAGGGATGTCTTGAGATTCTCTATCCTTCAAGGGATGTCTTTTGGGATTCTCTATCCTACAAAGTGTGTTTTTTTGGATTCCCTTTTTTTAAGGATCTTTTTTTTTTTGGATTCCCTAACCTTCAAGGAGTGTTTTTCGGATTCCCTATGCTTATAAGAGTGTTTTAGGAGGATTTCCTATCCTTCAAGGAGTGTTTTTTGGGATTCCTTATTATTCAAAGAGCTTCTTTTTCTCAGATCAAGACTAATCACTTCTAAATTCCTCGGCGCTATATGACGTACAGTTTTAGCGATTTTTTTTTTCAACAAGTCGGCCGTCTCCCACCGAGGCAGGGTGATCCAAAAAAGAAAGAAAATCCCCAAAAAGAAAATGCTTTCATCATCATTCAACACTTTCACCACACTCACACATTATCACTGTTTTTGCAGAGGTGCTCAGAATACAACAGTTTAGAAGCATATACGTATAAAGATACACAACATATCCCTCCAAACTGCCAATATCCCAAACCCCTCCTTTAAAGTGCAGGCATTGGACTATATGAAAATAACCGGTTTCCCTGAATCCCTTCACTAAATATTACCCTGCTCACACTCCAACAGATCGTCGGGTCCCAAGTACCATTCGTCTCCATTCACTCATATCTAACACGCTCACGCACGCTTGCTGGAAGTCAAAGCCCCTTGCCCACAAAACCTCCTTTACCCCCCTCTCTCCAACCCTTTCGAGGACGACCCCTACCCCGCCTTCCTTCCCCTATAGATTTATATGCTTTCCATGTCATTCTACTTTGATCCATTCTCTCTAAATGACCAAACCACCTCAACAACCCCTCTTCTGCCCTCTGACTAATCCTTTTATTAACTCCACACCTTTTCCTAATTTCCACACTCCGAATTTTCTGCATAATATTTACACCACACATTGCCCTTAAACAGGACAAGTCCACTGCCTCCAACCGTCTCCTCGCTGCTGCATTTACCACCCAAGCTTCACACCCATATAAGAGTGTTGGTACTACTATACTTTCATACATTCCCTTCTTTGCCTCCATAAATAACGTTTTTTGACTCCACATATACCTCAACGCACCACTCACCTTTTTTCCCTCATCAATTCTATGATTAACCTCATCCTTCATAAATCCATCCGCCGACACGTCGACTCCCAAGTATCTGAAAACATTCACTTCTTCCATACTCCTCCTCCCCAATTTGATATCCAATTTTTCTTTATCTAAATCATTTGATACCCTCATCACCTTACTCTTTTCTATGTTCACTTTCAACTTTCTACCTTTACACACATTCCCAAACTCATCCACTAACCTTTGCAATTTTTCTTTAGAATCTCCCATAAGCACTGTATCATCAGCAAAAAGTACCTGTGTCACTTCCCATTTTGAATTTGATTCCCCAAAATTTAATCCCACCCCTCTCCCGAACACCCTAGCATTTACTTCCTTTATAACCCCATCTATAAATATATTAAACAACCATGGTGACATTACACATCCCTGTCTAAGACCTACTTTTACCGGGAAGTAGTCTCCCTCTCTTCTACACACCCTAACCTGAGCCTCACTATCCTCATAAAAACTCTTTACAGCATTTAATAACTTACCACCTATTCCATATACTTGCAACATCTGCCATATTGCTCCTCTATCCACTCTATCATATGCCTTTTCTAAATCCATAAATGCAATAAAAACTTCCCTACCTTTATCTAAATACTGTTCTCATATATGCTTCAATGTAAACACTTGATCTACACATCCCCTACCCACTCTGAAACCTCCTTGCTCATCCGCAATCCTACATTCTGTCTTACCTCTAATTCTTTCAGTTATAACCCTACCGTACACTTTTCCTGGTATACTCAGTAAACTTATTCCTCTATAATTTTTACAGTCTCTTTTGTCCCCTTTCCCTTTATATAAAGGGACTATACATGCTCTTCGCCAATCCCTAGGTACCTTTCCCTCTTTCATACATTTATTAAACAAAAGTACCAACCACTCCAACACTATATCCCCCCCTGCTTTTAACATTTCTGTCATGATCCCATCAGTTCCAGCTGCATTACCCCCTTTCATTCTACGTAATGCCTCACGTACCTCCCCCCACACTTACATTCTGCTCTTCTTCACTCCTAAAAGATGGTATACCTCCCTGACCAGTGCATGAAATTACGGCCTCTCTTTCTTCCTTAACATTTAAAAGTTCCTCAAAATATTCTCGCCATCTACCTAATACCTCCATCTCCCCATCTACTAACTCCCCTACTCTGTTTTTAACTGACAAATCCATACTTTCCCTAGGCTTTCTTAACTTGTTTAACTCACTCCAAATTTTTTTCTTATTTTCATTAAAATTTCTTGACAGTGCCTCTCCCAATCTATCATCTACTCTTCTTTTGCACTCTCTCACCACTCTCTTTACCTTTCTTTTACTCTTCATATACTCTACTCTTCTTACAACACTTCTGCTTTGTAAAAACCTCTCATAAGCTACCTTTTTCTCTTTTATCACACCCTTTACTTCATCATTCCACCAATCACTCCTCTTTCCTCCTGCCCCCACCCTCCTATAACCACAAACTTCTGCCCCACATTCTTATAATTAGTGCTTACATGCGAGGCCATTTAGGGATGCCTTACTTGTATAATTCATTCGGGTTTAGCACTTTCTTTTGTAGCTGCAAGAACAATGTATGCTAAGGAGTTGAAGATTATTACCCTGTTTATGGAGTTATTTATTATTGTATACGACCGTGTAGAAAGTGACGTTGACACGAGAAAGTTGTTTTTGCTATGTGTGGACTGAACTCCGCCTTCCCCGTTTTACTCAGTTTCTGCTGTGACATTAGCTATATGTGCAGGAATATTTTATTGAGGAAAAGTTTCACTACAAATGGCTTTTTCAAAAGCCGTTTGAGGCGAAATGTATCGTCCATAAAATATCCTATCACTACACATGTGTCTTTATTTCACATTTGTCGGTATTTTATTCAGCCTCTTACTCAGTTTCTGCAACATAACCACAACATGCTATTCGGTAAGCCATTTTTTGTGCATTTGTTTGCTTTATGCCTGACGTGTCCTTCATAAAAAAAGTTTACTTGACATGTGACCTGACCAAATCTGCATTATACTCCCACACTCGGTGATACGAGTTTGTATGTGAGGTCTGGAGTGAGGTGAAATCTCAACTTTACTTATGTTTACCTAAGCTATCTTAAGTAAACATAAGTCGACTTAAATCCTTGTATTAAAAAGAGTAAGGTTTTCCCTGACTTATGTGTTCCGTGAGTTTACTCTTTTATTTCAAGTTCTATTCGTTTAATAAAGCCTATCTTCATTTAATTGAATCTTTTCCCATTAATTTCAAAAGCTCTGGCGCGTATTACGTTTGATTAGGAAATATTAAACCATTTTTACAAATAAAGATTGTTGCGCTCTTTGATAATTGTAAATCCTTGTAACGAGTGAGTCTTCACATTGTACGACTGAAGAAATACATTTCTTTTAAACGGGTTTTACACGACTAACTTCTTCGTCTGAGACTCGGCATCGTTGTTTGATTTTGGATATTCTCCAGTTTGTCAGTGTTCTTCAACTGTGATGGAGAAAAGAGGCGGGTACAAAGTAAGCTTTCATTGTGACGACGACTTGCTCTTCATAAAGCTCTATAACGTTGTCACGGAAAAACTTGTCGTGTACCATCTCTTCATTATTATCGGCAATACGCCTTTCCATAAGCCTTCAGATATGAGCCAAAGTCTATAACCGGTAAGATACGTACACTGAAAGGTGTATGTCTCTCAGTATATATATACAGAGAGTTTAATTCCTGTGATGATAGTTCATGTATTCTTGACTGCTGGAATGAAAGAGAAATCCGGCTTTAATAGACCCCGTTGTAGTCGATAGGCTTTATTTCTAATAAAATAACCCATCCAGATTCTTCACGATATTCTCGAATCGGATACACACACAAGACTAGGGGACAGAGGTTGCAGACTTCACTGAAAGAGAACGACCTACGGGGTGAGCAAAGTGTCCAGTATAACGCCAGAGGATCACATCAGCCGAATAACCTCTGCAGCCAATGTTCGTCTGGCAAATTTAAGAGTAGCTTTCAGGAATCTCAACAGAGTCATTCGGGCTTTTCGTGCAACATACTTCATGCTCACTTTGGAATATGCATCACCAGTATGGAACCCGCACATGAAACAGCATATTAAAAAATTGGAACAAATGCAGAGGTATACAACAAGGCTTTTTCCTTAGCTAAGAGCAATGAGATGTAAAGAAAGGCTAACGGAATTGAACATAATGACATTGAAGGACAGAAGAACCAGGGGCGATATTATAACAACATACAAAATACTTAGGGGAATTGATAGGGTAGACAGGGATAGGCTGTTTAAGAGGCGAGAAACGTGACCTCAGGGACACCACTGGAAGTTATAGTAACAGATGAGCTACCGAGATGTTAGAAGTATTTGTTCTATCTCAGAATGGTCGGAAAGTGGAATGATTTTGGTAAGGAAATGGTGGAGGTAGGCCCCATGTATAGCTTTAAAAGGAGGTACGAAATTGCCCACGAGGCTGAGAGGAAGTGAATCTGAAGAGTGGCAAATTAAGAATCGGAGTTAGGATCCATCAACCCATAGAACTACAAATACATGAGAACCCACTCACAGCAGGTAAAACAGGGACGACAAGGCTAGGTTGGAGTGAATCCGGAAAGTGGTAGGTTGAAAAGGAAATGACAGGAGCTGAGATTCGACCCCAACAACTACAAATAAGTGCGGAGGAAGAGAGAGGGCCACATGGAAGATAATCGGTAGTGAGAGTGAGCAGGTACCGGGAATGAGACGAAGCAATAACGGCGGACACTTCGACACAAGAATAGTCCAGACTCACTGTGAAAGGAGTTTCAACAAAGGGGCGCCGTGTTCTTTTAATTTCCATTCATTTAACACTTAAATAAGAGGACGAACCGTCGGTAATGGGAGTATTGTGAACGCTGAATGTGATTATTGTGGAAAATTATACCTGTTGTTGTATAAGGGCCACGACGGCTCATGTTTTATGAAGCTATTATACGGTGTTATTGTTGAGTAAAAGGGTCATGACGGCTCTTGTTGTGTGAGGCTATTAAACGGTATTTTTGTTGAGTATAAGGTACACGACGGCTCGTGTTGTATGAGCTGTTATACGGTGTTGTTAAATGTAAGGGCCACGACGGCTCGTGTTGTATGAGCTGTTATACGGTGTTGTTAAATATAAGGGCCACGACGGCTCCTGTAGTATGACGCTATTCTACGGTGTTGTTGAGTATAAAGGGTACGACGGTTCATGTTGTATTATACGATGTTATTGTTGAGTATAAAACCTACTACGGCTTGTATCTTATGAGCCCAGTATACACTTTCTCCATTAAAGCAATGCAGTTGAATTATTCAGACGAAATATTCGTAAATACAGTCGTAGAATAAACTTTGAAACACTGGCACCTGAGCGAATTCCTGTTTTTGTTTGTCAATTTTATAAGTGGTTATTTTTTTGTGAATCTTAAAAAAAAAAATTGAGATGACAGATGCTTCTCTAAAATACACAGTTGACCAACGGTGTAAAACTCACAGTATAAAACACATGGTATGAAACCCACGGTGTAAAACATGGTGTAAAAAACACGATTTAAATCATATGGTGTAAAACACACGGTATGAAACCCATGGTGTAAAACATATGGTGTAAAAACCCACGGTATAAAGCCCACGGTGTTAAACATATGGTGTAGAACCCACGGTGCAAATCATATTGTGTAAAACATACGGCATAATCCCACGGTGTAAAACGTTTGGTGTAAAACCCACGGTGTAAAACATAAGGTGTTAAACCCACTATAAAACATAAGGTGTTAAGCCCACGGTATAAAACCCACGGTGTTAAACATATGGCGTAAAACCCCACGGTGTAAAACCTTCGATGTAAAAAAAAAACCGCGGTTTAAAACATATGGTATAAAATCTAGGGTGTAAAACACATGTAAAGTGGTGAACACACGGTTGATTGCGATGAACACAGTTGAGTTCGGTGAACACGCAGTTGAGTGAGGTAAACGAACAGCTGCGTGCAGTTAACACATAGTTAAGTGCGGTGAACACAACTGAGTGTGGAAAACACACATGAGTGTGGCGAACACACATCAGTGTGGCAAGCACACATGAATGCAGTTAACATGCAGTTGTGTGCAGTGAACATGTTGAGTGTGGTAAACACATCATTGTGTATGGGTAGTATGCAGGTGCATAGCATACAGTTTCCACTCATCAGTGTACGAGCGAGAGAAAGAGAGAGCGAGGTCGTGTGTGTGTGTGTGTGTGTGTGTGTGTGTGTGTGTGTGTGTGTGTGTGTGATAGCATGTCTTGATGTGTACTTACTCCAAATCCCTCTTCTGTTATGGTCGGTATTTCCAGGTGGTTTAATTGTCCGCCTCTAGTCATTGTCTTCCTTTCTCTCTTTAGCTTTCTTTCCCTTTCTCTCTCTCTCTCTCTCTCTCTCTCTCTCTCTCTCTCTCTCTCTCTCTCTCTCTCTCTCTCTCTCTCGTTCCCTGTCTCGCTTCGCCTTCAACCTCCTTCTGTCCTTCGTTTTCTCTAGTCTCTTCTCTCCATTCGTCTCTTTTCTTTTCCTCTAACCTTTCTCCTCTGCTTCCCTCTTATCCTATGCTCTCCATCTTTTCTCTCCCTTCTCTTCTATCATTTCGTTTTCTCTCTCCTTACATCTCGTCTCGGCCACTCTCCTTTCCTATGATCTCATCTCCTCTGTCCTCTCTTCTTCTCATTTCTTGTCTCCTTATCCCATCTATTCTATATCTCTCCTCCTTTTTTCCCATCTCTTCTACTTCCTTATCCTCCCATCTCTTCTGCCCCCTTTCCCTTCCATAACCTCAGCTCTTCTGACTCTTGTCCCTTTCCATCTCTTCTGTTCTCCTCTATCCTCCCATCTTTCCATCTCTTCTCTGCTCTATCTTACCTTCTTCCCATCTCTTCTGGTCTCCTCTTCCCTCTCATATAGTCTTGGCTCTTCGCCCTCCTATTGTATCTTTTTATATTTCATTATTACTCTTCCTACGCTTCCTCTGGTCACCACTCAACCATCACTGACCATTCAAGATGGTGAAGGGCTCTTGATCCAGGTAATTAGAGTCATCCTTCCTTGGATCAAACTTGAATATTTTGCATTCCAAGATGCTGTATGACCCGTATTGGTTTAGCGTTTCCCAGTCATTATAAGCCTAGCCTCGGTAAACTCTACGGGTAAACCTCGCCAAATTTAAATACACCTGTTATTTTCGAATGTGATTAATAATAATAATGATAATAATAATAATATAATAATAATAATAATAATAATAATAATAATAATAATAATAATAATAATAATCTTTATTTCTACAAGTACATGTACATGGTATACATGCCTAGCTGACATCAGTGACATACTATATAGAAAGTCCCCTGTTATCCAGAGCATTTCGGGCAAATTAGGTAAATTTTGTCCCCAGGATGCGACCCACACCAGTCGACTAAGGCTCAGGTACCTATTTTATTGCTAGGTGAACATGAACAACAGGTATCTTAAGGAAACACGTCTTAATGTTCCCACCCGTACCGAGGATCAAACCACGGACCTCAGTGTGTGAGCTGAGTGCGCTACCAATCGAGCTACGGGACACTTGATTTAAGTAACCTGTTTTCCTACTTTCGCGGCCCTGCCTGGGACCAAGCCTCCCTGTTCATTGCCTGATCAACCAGGTTGTTGATTTTGGCGGCTTTATTCGGGAAATATTTAAATATTGTTGGGACGGCAATGTAAAGTAGTGCTGTGGTTGTGAAAGGCTCATCAATGTTATAGGCATAAATAAATGATGCAGATTTGACTAAGGATTGAGCCAACAAAGTCAAATTAATGGTTTAATTTAACCCAGCAGAATCTTGTGTAGCCTTGGCTTCAGCACAGTGTGTTCAGTTTGCTCCTGGTATATGTGTCCACATGAAAGGTTGTGCACATCCTACTTTCACTCTTGTGTGTTAGTCTGACTTTGTCAGTGATCCAAGTCGGACCGAAACGTCGTCGTCAGATTTTCTCTCGTATCTGCGGGTTATTTGTGTATTGTTCCAGTCATGGTATTGTGTTTTTTGTTCATTATACATCCGTTAGTTCATCTTGAATGGCAGCTTAGCAAAGAGGAAGTACACGTACCGCTGTCTGCTGGACAAATGCAAGTACTGTTGTCTACTGGAGAAATGCAGGTACTGCTGTCTACCGGGGATATGCAAGTACTGTCTGCTGGAGAAGTACAGGTACTGCTGTCTGCTGGAGAAGTACAGGTGCTGCTGTCTGCTGGAGAAGTACACGTACCACTGTCTGCTGGAGAAGTACACGTACCACTGCCTGCTGGAGATGTTCAGGTACTGTTGTCTGCTGGAGAAGTACAGGTACCACTGTCTGCTGGAGAAGTACACGTACCACTGTCTGCTGGAGAAGTACACGTACCACTGTCTGCTGGAGAAGTACACGTACCACTGTCTGCTGGAGAAGTACACGTACCACTGTCTGCTGGAGAAGTACACGTACCACTGTCTGCTGGAGAAGTACACGTACCACTGTCTGCTGGAGAAGTACACGTACCACTGCCTGCTGGAGAAGTACACGTACCACTGCCTGCTGGAGAAGTACACGTACCACTGTCTGCTGGAGAAGTACATGTACCACTGTCTGCTGGAGAAGTACACGTACCACTGCCTGCTGGAGAAGTACACGTATCACTGCCTGCTGGAGAAGTACAGGTATTACATGAAGTGTTGCAGGCTCGTTCCTCTGTCCTGATAAACACCAGGCCTAACTGTTCTCACTTCAAGCTTAGTATAAGTCACATTCTAACTGTAAGCGTGTTGACTGTGTGTAACATTCAGGTGGGTGGACCCACTTAGCTATGAGAGGAAGGAATAGGGAACAGAAATAAGATTTGTCCCTATTAAAGCTTGTCGGTACCACAGGTATTTCTTGAAATATTTCTTGTATCGTCTTGAGTCTAGGGCATCATCGGTAGCCTAATTGATCAGTGATCGGTCCACGATTGGTATATGAAGGATCAACACAAGCTTAGCACTTTATGAAATACAATAGACTATACAATACTTCATCAAGCTGGACAAGAAGCTGATCCTGAAGAAAAGACTAAGTAAAGTTTCTTATAAAACATATTTAATGTTGGAAGGTTGACTGTGAAGGTCTGGGTTTTATGTGACAACAAGGTATTGTGCCTTTGTTGGTGCGCTGCTGCTGCTGCTGCTGCTGCTGCTGCTGCGCTCACACATGTCCTTAATAACGACCTCCACAAAGAGCTGTAGCGAGAGGCATTGTGAACGTGGGTCTTCTGCTTCTTACCAGAATCTTTCCCGATACACCACCGGGGTCTTGTATACTACACCGCCACCATAGTGTAGCTTCTTTCCTAGACCTTGTATACTACTACATTACCTCCACCCCTACCACCACCATCTCCACCACAGTCACAACCATCTCCACCTCTACTACAGCCCTCTCCACCTCTGCCACAACCATCTCCACCTCTACCACAACCATTACCACCTCTACCACAACCGTCAACACAGTCACAACCATCTCCACCTCTGCCACAACCATCACCACCTCTACCACAACCATCTCCACCTTTACCACAACCATCTCTACCATAGCCACAATTGATAAATTACGCTTTTTTGCTAACAATAATTATTTAGCAACAAAAGTCAGTTAAAATTAACTACATAAGTCTGCTCCTCACAGACTCAAATGTGATGTTTGGTGCTGTCATGAAAGCAGGTTCCAAGGATGTTTTGTGTAGTGAGATGTTACAGAATTAAAATATATGTATATGCAAGAATAGATAAGTGACAAGGAGCAGATCTCTCTGTGTGAGAAATTGACGTAGAAAACTGTTGAAATTATTAAATGATATGGTAGAAGTACTGAATATTTGAGAGGAGATCAAGAATCTGTTAATTATCCTTGCGTATAATGCACCTTCAGCAACGGCTGAGGGATTCACGGAACAGATAAGAAAGATGCCTTGAAAACCTTGAAAATCCCTCATCAAATAATTATCCTCCTTTCAGATTTAAACCTTTTAAATGTATACTGGAAGATCGTAGACAACAGCAGTGTACCAGAAACTTTTCCTGGAAAAACTTGATAACAGGAGACCCATACGAGGGAATTATTAATGTTCTTTTAAAAGTATGTTGTGACTCAACGAATAACAGAATCTAATAGAAATGAAAATACACTAAACTTAAAGAGGCACGTAACTTCCCCCGTCTTCTAATAACATGTTCATTTTTCCACTATAATCTACCTTGTCCATAATTATTTTCGCATTTACTTTGTCTATTTCGTAAGGTGAAGTTTAGGATCTTTCTTTAATTCATGATATAACTTAACAAATCTTTGAGGACAATTGTGTTGCAGAGGTCCTCTGCATCACAGTTGTCCTCAACTCCAGTTTATTGGAGATCGAGGGTAACTGTAACAGCAATCCCAGAGGCGTTAAGGGTCACGTAAGTACCCCTGTATTCTAACTACATGTTCATTTTTCCACTATAATCTACCTTGCCCATAATTACTATCCATAATTACTATCGCAAATGCGATAGTAATTATGGACAACGTATATTATAGTGTAAAAAAATGAACATGTTATTACAAGACGGGGGAACTTACGTGCCTCTTAAGAAGAGTATGTATTTTGTCTACACGGAGAAGACAGTAGAACGTGTGAAATAATTACCAACCAGTAGCACTAACATCACATATCATAAGAATCTTTAAAAGGATGATTAAATTACTAACTTTACTGAAAAGTAAGACCCACACCACCCAAGTCAGCATCAGATGTAGAGTGAGAACGTCATGTCTCTTACAACTTTTGAATCATTATAACAAAATAATGAAGGTTTTGGAAGGTAAACAAACCGTAGATGTGGGACCTCGTTAAGGCATGGAGTGATAGTAATATTAGTCTGTTATAACAAAATAAAGAAAATGGTTATTAAATTATAAGAAAATTAAGAAAATGGTTATTAATTTTTTTTAACAAATAAAACCGCTGTAATAGAAGTAAATAAAGCAAAATTTCGACTTAGCAAAGTAGAAAAGTCAGTATCCCAAGGTGCTGTCCTGGCACCTTTACTGTTTCTCGTAGTTATATCACATAATAGTTAAATATATTCATATTATCCGCAACCCACACTCATATATTAACCACGACACACACACACACAGCGACCAGTGAAGAGGCGGGGCCAGGAGCTTGGACTCGACCCCTGCAACCTTAACTAGGTGAGCACACACACACACACACACAGGTTTAAGAAGTACGACCAAGCTCTTGGAGCGAAGAGGCGGGGCCAGGAGCTGTGAATCGACCCCTGCAACCACAGATAGGTGAGTACAAATACTGACCGTCAAATTTGCAAATTTGAAAATCTGTAAACACTTAAAAGACAATAATGTGAATGAAAACGCTTTTCCAGTTTTATTCGATGATTTTTTTTCATCACTTGTTCATAGTGAGAATAAAGTGTGTCGAGGACACCATAACTACGCCAGGCAGTGGGTATGGTGGGGTGAGGTATGGTGGAGTGATGGTAAGGTATGGTGGGATGAGGCATGGTGGAGTGATGGTAAGGTATGGTGGGGTGAGGCATGGTGGAGTGATGGTAAGGTATGGTGGAGTGATGGTAAGATATGGTGGGATGAGGCATGGTGGAGTGATGGTAAGGTATGGTGGGATGAGGCATGGTGGAGTGATGGTAAGGTATGGTGGGATGAGGCATGGTGGAGTGATGGTAAGGTATGGTGGGATGAGGCATGGTGAAGTGATGGTAAGGTATGGTGGGATGAGGCATGGTGGAGTGATGGTAAGGTATGGTGGGATGAGGCATGGTGGAGTGATGGTAAGGCATGGTGGAGTGATGGTAAGGTATGGTGGGATGAGGCATGGTGGAGTGATGGTAAGGTATGGTGGGATGAGGCATGGTGGAGTGATGGTAAGGTATGGTGGGGTGAGGCATGGTGGAGTGATGGTAAGGTATGGTGGGGTGAGGTATGGTGGAGTGATGGTAAGGTATGGTGGGATGAGGCATGGTGGAGTGATGGTAAGGTATGGTGGGATGAGGCATGGTGGAGTGATGGTAAGGTATGGTGGGATGAGGCATGGTGGAGTGATTGAGGCATGGTGGAGTGATGGTAACGTATGGTGGGATGAGGCATGGTGGAGTGATGGTAAGGTATGGTGGGATGAGGCATGGTGGAGTGATGGTAAGGTATGGTGGGATGAGGCATGGTGGAGTGATGGTAAGGTATGGTGAGATGAGGCATGGTGAAGTGATGGTAAGGTATGGTGGGATGAGGCATGGTGGAGTGATGGTAAGGTATGGTGGGATGAGGCATGGTGTAGTGATGGTAAGGTATGGTGGAGTGATGGTAAGGTATGGTGGGATGAGGCATGGTGGAGTGATGGTAAGGTATGGTGGGATGAGGCATGGTGGAGTGATGGTAAGTTATGGTGGGATGAGGCATGGTGGAGTGATGGTAAGGTATGGTGGGGTGAGGCATGGTGGAGTGATGGTAAGGTATGGTGGGATGAGGCATGGTGGAGTGATGGTAAGGTATGGTGGGATGAGGCATGGTGGAGTGATGGTAAGGTATGGTGGGATGAGGCATGGTGTAGTGATGGTAAGGTATGGTGGGATGAGGCATGGTGGAGTGATGGTAAGGTATGGTGGGATGAGGCATGGTGGAGTGATGGTAAGGTATGGTGGAGTGATGGTAAGGTATGGTGGGATGAGGCATGGTGGAGTGATGGTAAGGTATGGTGGAGTGATGGTAAGGTATGGTGGGATGAGGCATGGTGGAGTGATGGTAAGGTATGGTGGGATGAGGCATGGTGGAGTGATGGTAAGGTATGGTGGGATGAGGCATGGTGGAGTGATATTAAGGCATGGTGGAGTGATGGTAAGGTATGGTGGGATGAGGCATGGTGGAGTGATGGTAAGATATGGTGGGATGAGGCATGGTGGAGTGATATTAAGGCATGGTGGAGTGATGGTAAGGTATGGTGGGATGAGGCATGGTGGAGTGATGGTAAGATATGGTGGGATGAGGCATGGTGGAGTGATATTAAGGCATGGTGGAGTGATGGTAAGGTATGGTGGGATGAGGCATGGTGGAGTGATATTAAGGCATGGTGGAGTGATGGTAAGGTATGGTGGGATGAGGCATGGTGGAGTGATGGTAAGGTATGGTGGGATGAGGCATGGTGGAGTGATGGTAAGTTATGGTGGGATGAGGCATGGTGGAGTGATGGTAAGGTATGGTGGGATGAGGCATGGTGGAGTGATGGTAAGTTATGGTGGGATGAGGCATGGTGGAGTGATATTAAGGCATGGTGGAGTGATATTAAGGCATGGTGGAGTGATATTAAGGCATGGTGGAGTGATGGTAAGGTATGGTGGGATGAGGCATGGTGGAGTGATGGTAAGGTATGGTGGGATGAGGCATGGTGGAGTGATGGTAAGGTATGGTGGGATGAGGCATGGTGGAGTGATGATAAGTTATGGTGGGATGAGGCATGGTGGAGTGATGGTAAGTTATGGTGGGATGAGGCATGGTGGAGTGATGGTAAGGTATGGTGGAGTGATGGTAAGGTATGGTGGGTGAGGTATGGTGGAGTGATGGTAAGGTATGGAGTGATGGTAAGGTGTGGTGGGGTGAGGTATGGTGGAGTGATGGTGAGGTATGGTGGGGTGAGGTATGGAGTGATGGTAAGGTATGGTTGGATGAAGTGTGGAGTGATGGTAAGGTATGGTGGGGTGAGGTATGGTGGAATGATGGTAAGGTATGGTGGGATGAGGCATGGTGGAGTGATGGTAAGGTATGGTGGGATGAGGCATGGTGGAGTGATGGTAAGTTATGGTGGGATGAGGCATGGTGGAGTGATGGTAAGGTTTGGTGGGGTGAGGCATGGTGGAGTGATGGTAAGTTATGGTGGGATGAGGCATGGTGGAGTGATATTAAGGCATGGTGGAGTGATGGTAAGTTATGGTGGGATGAGGCATGGTGGAGTGATGGTAAGGTATGGTGGAATGATGGTAAGGTATGGTGGGGTGAGGCATGGTGGAGTGATGGTAAGGCATGGTGGAGTGATGGTAAGGTCTGGTGGGGTGAGGCATGTTGGAGTGATGGTAAGGTATGGTGGGATGAGGCATGGTGGAGTGATGGTAAGGCATGGTGGAGTGATGGTAAGGTATGGTGGGATGAGGCATGGTGGAGTGATGGTAAGGTATGGTTGGATGAAGTGTGGAGTGATGGTAAGGTATGGTGGGGTGAGGTATGGTGGAATGATGGTAAGGTATGGTGATGGTGAGGTATGGTGGAATGATGGTAAGGTATAGTGATGGTGAGGTTTGGTGGAGTGATGGTAAGGTATGGTGGAGTGATGGTAAGGTATGGTGGGGTGAGGTATGGTGGAGTGATGGTAAGGTATGGTGATGGTGAGGTATGGTGGAGTGATGGTAAGGTATGGTGGAGTGATGGTAAGGTATGGTGATGGTGAGGTATGGTGGAGTGATGGTAAGGTAAGGTATGGCGAAGTGATGGTAAGGTATGGTGGAGTAGGGTATGGTGAAGTGATGGTATAGTTATATGGCCATTGTATGGTGATGGTAGTGTGACAGCATGAGTGTATGGCATTGTGATTTATGGTGGCGGCAGGGCGATTGTGGTGATTGTATGGTGGTTGGTAGTAAGATGGTAGAGCTAATGCTATGGCATGATGATTAAGGTGATGGTTGAGTAAATTTATGGTGATGGTAGCTAAATCCCATGATGGTATAGTGATAAGAAGAAGAAGCATGGTAGCGTGAGGCTATAGCCAATGCTATACAGTGTTAATTGAGAATATTGCTATTCTGAAAGATCGTCTTACATACTGTCTTCCAGGTATTATTGGCAGTGTGTGTGTGAATGAGAGAGTGTGTGGGGGTGAATATGTGTGAGTGAAAGTGTGTGTGTGTGTGAGTGAGAGAGTGTGTGTGTGTGTTTGAGTGTGTGGTGTGTGTGTGTGTGTTTGAGAGTGTGTGTGTGTATGTGTATGTATGTGCTAGAGAATAAGTGAGAGAGAGAGAGAGAGAGAGTTCAGTAGGTCCACAGTAACCTAGAACCAGGCTATGTACATCGGCATGACTGTATGGTTTTACAGTTGTGCACAAGAATCGCGATGATTGTTCATTGTATGGTTAACAATTTTTGTCTGTTCAAGTCGTTGTGTTCGTTGTACGTGAGTGCTGTATGGTGGGTGTCCGTGTATAAACAGGTATACTTACGTGTGCGTGAGCGTGTGTACACACGGGAATTTAAATGTGTGCGTGTGCGTCATTGTAACGTCACTCCCACGTAGGGTAACAAGGATTGCATTGACAGGTGTGTGGATGTGGGAGTGAAATTAACCTAGAGATGTTTTGTGATGACAATGTTTATGACGTTCTTGTTAGGTCAGTGAGTGGATTGTTCGCACCAGGTGCATTGTGGGTGGGTGACGCTGCCACCTACACTCACCCACCCGTCTCCCACGCTGTGTATATGGGTGTGCTGGGTGATTACAACCTCCCCACTCATAGCACATCGTCTGAGACACCATAGCGTGAATTTTACTCGTGGCAAATTTTCCATGAATATTGTCCTAGTAATAATGATAATAATAATAATAATAATAATAATAATAATAATAATAATAACAACTATTTTAATTCAATTATACAATAAATCGTTGGGCCACGTTATGTACAGTATTTAGGGCAGTACAGAATTTAATAATTCTCCGAATAAATATTATGGATTTATGTCCCCATTATGTCTGGAAGGCGCAGTGGGGACTGCTGGAGATGGTGGGTGATGGAACACTGTGGCAAGAGAGGTGCTCTGGTAGTCAATACTGACTCGAGCATTTGTCAATCGTATTCAGTACTGTGACCGACTCTCTAGGAGTTGTCACTGGTGTCAATACTGACTAGCAGCTGTCAGTGGTAGTCAGTACTGACTAGCAGCTGTCAGTGGTAGTCAACACTGACTCTAGCAGCTGTTAGTAGTAGTCAGTACTGACTAGCAGCTGTCAGTGGTAGTCAGTACTGACTCTAGCAGCTGTCAGTGGTAGTCAATACTGACTCTAGCATTTGCCAGTCGTATTCGGTACTGTGACAGACTCTCTAGGAGTTGTCACTAGTGTCAATACTGACTAGCAGCTGTCAGTGGTAGTCAATACTGACTCTAGCAGCTGTCAGTGGTAGTCAATACTGACTCTAGTAGCTGTCAGTGATAGTCAATACTGACTCTAGCAGCTGTCAGTGGTAGTCAATACTGACTCTAGCAGCTGTCAGTGGTAGTCAATACTGACTCTAGCAGCTGTCAGTGGTAGTCAATACTGACTCTAGCAGCTGTCAGTGTTAGTCAGTACTGACTCTAGCAGCTGTTAGTGATAGTCAATACTGTCTCTAGCAGCTGTCAGTGGTAGTCAGTACCGACTCTAGCAGCTCTCAGTGGTAGTCAATACTGACTCTAGCAGCTGTCAGTGGTAGTCAATACTGACTAACAGCTGTCATTAGTAGTCAGTACTGACTCTAGCAGCTGTCACTGGTAGTCAGTACTGACTCTAGCAGCTGTCAGTGGTAGTCAGTACTGACTCTAGCAGCTGTCAGTGGTAGTCAGTACTGACTAGCAGCTGCCCATGGTAGTCAATACTGACTCTTGCAGCTGTCAGTGGTAGTCAGTACCGACTCTAGCAGCTGTCAATGGTAGTCAGTACTGACTCTAGCAGCTGTCAATGGTAGTCAGTACTGACTCTAGCAGCTGTCAATGGTAGTCAGTACTGACTCTAGCAGCTGTCAGTGGTAGTCAGTACTGACTCTAGCAGCTGTCAGTGGTAGTTAATACTGAAACGTGAAAATTAAAACAAAACATAGAGTGTTAAATATTTCCACTTGAAAATGAGGTCATCTTCAGTCTTCTAAAGAGATCCTCGGTTGATTGAAATTAACGCAGCCCAGTGTAACCTAGCCCATAACCTAACCTTCAGTAGGTTAAAGTAACCTAGCTTAACCATAACCTAACCTTCAGTAGGTTAAAGTAACCTAGCTTAACCATAACCTAACCTTCAGTAGGTTAAAGTAACCTAGCTTAACCATAACCTAACCTTCAGTGGGTTAAAGTAACCTAGCTTAACCATAACCTAACCTTCAGTAGGTTAAAGTAACCTAGCTTAACCATAACCTAACCTTCAGTAGGTTAAAGTAACCTAGCTTAACCATAACCTAACCTTCAGTGGGTTAAAGTAACCTAGCTTAACCATAACCTAACCTTCAGTAGGTTAAAGTAACCTAGCTTAACCATAACCTAACCTTCAGTAGGTTAAAGTAACCTAGCTTAACCATAACCTAACCTTCAGTAGGTTAAAGTAACCTAGCTTAACCATAACCTAACCTTCAGTAGGTTAAAGTAACCTAGCTTAACCATAACCTAACCGAAATGCCTAGCCATGCTAAGCGTTCTAGTGGTACACTCTGTAATCACAATTTTACTACATGTAAACCAAACAATAACCGAATTTCTGTAAACTCAGCATTGTAATCCTTATAGAGAATAAACTTTGAATTGAATTGAATTGAACCTTCAGTAGGTTAAAGTAACCTAGGGAGGAGGCAGTAGATGTGGGTGTAACAGCTACTCATGCAGGTGCGAAGGTGTACATGTTTTGATCGTTCAGAAAAACACGCAGCGCTTTGCGTTTGAAAATGAACGTTTGAACGCGAGACGTCGTTCATGTAATAATAATCTTTATTTCTTCAAGTACATGATACAACGTATACAGATTTAGTTGACATCAATGACATACTTCTATATAGTAAGCCCCTTGTTATGCAGAGCATTTCGGGCAAATTAGGTCAGTTTTGTCCCCAGTCGAATAACACCCAGATACCTATTGTACTGATAGGTGAACAGGGACAGCAGGTGTCTTAAGAAAACACGTCGTAATGTTTCCACCCGTATCGAGGATCGAACCACGGACCTCAGTGTTGTGTGAGGTGAGTGCGCTAACAGTCGAGCTGCTGGACATCGCTCACTCACTGGCTGCATCACACCACACGTAACGTCGTAACGTCAAGTGTTGATATTTTCACACCGTCACAACATGTTGACTAGTAGACTTTCCTTTCAAGCTGCAGATGTTTCCTCTTGACGAGAAAACATTTCGTTTTGACGCGCAAACGTTTCTTTTCGACGAGCTGACGTTTCATTTTGACAATCAGACGTTACCTTTTGACGAGCCAGCACTTCGCTTTGACGAGCAAACGCTTCATTTTGACGAGCAGACATTAAATTTGAACGAGCAGACGTTAAATGTTGACTAGTAATGAAAGAAGATGATGGGAGGTAGAAACAGACGTAGAAAGGGAGTGAGGAAGGAACACGGAGGAAGATAGCTGGAGGAAGAACGTGTAGAGTGAGGCGTGTGGGAGGAGTGAGGAAAAGAGCTGGAGGAAGAACGGGGGAGTGAAGACAGTGGGAGGAGTGAGGAAGGAACAAGGAGGAAGAACGTGGGAGTAATTGAGTGAAGCGAGTGGGAGGAAAGACAAAAAGATAAAAGATAGCACAGTATATACAAAGACCTTCCAAACCTGAATAAATTTTTATCTCCTTCACAGTTTTTTCCCTCTTTTATCGTGAAGGAGTTTTCCCAGTGATGGAATAAATCTCTGAAGAAATTGATGCAAGAGATCGCGATAGTTATTTCCTTCTTGTTGGCAAACTACGACCAACAAATTGACGATTGATATTGATGTGTGTATGTGTTCTAGCAAGATCATTTTTTTTTTTTTGCATCTACCATGTATATATGTGTATTTAAGATAAATGAATACATGTATATCTGTGTATGTGCTTAATTATTTAAGTTTGTATGTTTGCGTGTATTATATATATAACACATTGGCCGTTTCCCACCGAGGCAGGGTGACCCGAAAAGAAGAAACACTTTCATCATCACTATCACTGTCTTGCCAGAGGCGTGTCGATACTATTGTTCAAAAGCTGCAACATATCTTCACCCCTCCTTCAGAGTGCAGGCACTGTACTTCCCACCTCCAGAATTCCAGTCCGGCTAACTGGTTTCCCTGAATCACTACATTAATGCTACTTTGCTCACACTCCAACAGCTCCTTTTGTCATAAAAAAAACATTTGTTTCCACTCGCTCCTAACATGCTCACGCACGCTTGCTGGAAGTCCAAGCCCCTCACACACAAACCCTACTTTACCTCCCTCCAACCTTTCCTAGGACGACCCCTACCCCGACTTCCTTCCACTACAGATTTATACGACCTCCAAGTCATTCTGTTTTGTTCCTTCCTCTCTAAATGTCCGAACCACCTCAACATACCCTCTTCATCACTCTGGATAATACTTTTAATACTCCTTTTAATCTCCAACCAACGGATTCACTACATAATATTCACAACACATTGCCGTCAGACATATCTCCACTGCCTCCAGTCTTCTCTTTGTTGCAGTATTCATCATCCATGCTTCACACCCATATAAGAGCGTTGGTACCACTTGTATGTTTTCGTATATGCATATATCTGCCTGTAAAACATCTTTGCGTGTGTGTGTGTGTGTGTGTGTGTGTGTGTGTGTGTGTGTGTATGTGTGTGTGTGTGTGTTTGTGTGTATGTGTGTGAGTGTGTGAGTGTGTGAGTGTGTGAGTGTGTGTGTGTGTGTGTGTGTGTGTGTGTGTGTGTGTGTGTGTGTGTGTGTGTGTGTGTGTGTGTGTGTGAGTATGAGTGTGTGTGTGTATGAGTGTGTGTGTGTGTATGAGTGTGTGTGTGTGTGTGTATGAGTGTGTGTGCGTGTGTGTGTATGAGTTTGTGTGTGTGTGTGTGTGTGTGTGTATGAATTTGTATGTGTGTGTGTGTGTGTGTGTGTGAGAGAGAGACTCAGCAATCAACATTTGCGCCAATAACTCACTACAGTTGTGACCGGGTGTGGAAGTGTGAATTGCTCATTACTCTAAAATTTGTTCATGATTGCAGCCATGTATAAACGTAAGTAACCATTCTTACAGTATTCATTACCTTTGTAACTTGTGAGTTCATTACCTTTGTAACTTGTGAGTTCATTACCTTGTACCTAGTTCAGCCATCAAAACTTTGGAGCCCGGTCCCTGGACCCATTGTGTACCTCTGTAATCTGTAAATACCTTTGTAACTTGTCATGATTGTGACTAGACCTACCTGGAGTTCATTACCTTTGTAAATTGTGAGTTCATTACCTTTGTAAATTGTGAATTCATTACCTCTGTAACTTGCTCAGCTATCAAAACTTTGAGGCCCAGTCCCTGGACCAATTGTGTACCTCTGTAATCTTTTGACTACCGCCCACAGGATGGGTATGGGGTGCATAATAAACATATTAAACTAAACTAACCTCTGCTTCCAAAGTAGCGCCTGACGCAGGCAAGCATTTTACCATTTGCAATCATAAAATGTAGATATAATTATGGTAGACTCAACAACAGGTAAAATTATGCTTTTTTTTTTTACTGCAAGGAATATTTGTATATTTCCCAAACACTATGCAACTTCGTCTAGTTGTAAGTCAGCAACCAGCATGCACTTCTTGAAATCCAAAATACAAAGCTGAGACAAAGTCCCTACAATACTGAACCATAGGGAAAGTTCATTCCAACCTCAACCACAAGGCAGAGTCCAAAGCAAGTCAAAGACATCGCCTTCCACAGGGTTGAACCATATCGGAGACAAAAATCCCTACAGGACTAAGCTATCAAATACTAAGTCCCACCGTCACCCTACAGCGGCTAAGCCCTAAAACAACAGAAGACAGTTGACACAGACGTAAAGTACGTTCTCCAGTGTCTGCGACAATGTCCGAACATGATAGGGTATAGAGTCTAAGTCCACGATGACATATTGTAAGATATGTGTGAACATACAAGGTGTTTGATGGAGCCACTTGACGGCAAGTCGACCTGTATTGAGTTTCTGAGAACACTAACTCTGCCTCTGCCCTAAATCAACAATATATTTAGAATGACTGGGTATGCGCTAGATATTACTGCCAGAAACATACACACGACATAGTGTATATACAATCAAGGCTCTCAGAAACAAGAGTACAGAAATGACAGTTTAATTAAGGAAAGATTTGCTTGTGAAGCTATGTTGGTGGAGACAGGGTAACCTAACCTAGAGTGTGGTGGGGTGATCTGCCGAAATTTCTGCCAGTGTTCTCCTCTTAACATTATTGTAATACATGTATACATAGTAATAATTATGTTAGCTTGAAATGCCCCTGCATTTAAAGCAAAGCACTCTTGTTGTGCTTAGCTGACAGGCAGTGACATGGCACCTGTATTAAATATAAAATTGATATTAAACATACAAGCATAAATAAAGGACAGATGTACGATACATTGTTTGGATGCGTATGTGATTGTGTGTTTTAATCATTGTGGTTCGTTTGGGTACTTAGTTTCCACAGTGGTGCGTGATATTTATTTTTAATTAGGTATTTGTAGTTACACATGGTATCCCATCTACGTTATGTTTATTTTCATTTGATTCTTTTTTTCTCAGGATGTGACTCAGAACAGTTGACTTACACTCATGTGCCTAATTACGGTTAAGAAAACGTGGGCAGCATGTATGAAGAAAGAGGATATTAAAGCCGGGTCCAGTTGTATAACTACAGAACATAATAAACCATACCACGGACGGGGATAGAACCCGCGGCCAGAGAGTCTCAAAACTCCAGACCGTCGCGTTAGCCACTGGACCAGCTAGCCACAATAAGATTCGTCCAACTAGGTATATTTCTACACCATAGGAAGGTTAGCACAGGCACCACTGTGACCACAAATGCAAGTTTTTACAGACGAATCTCCAGCTAGCGTGGCCGTGACGAACTCTAGCTCAAGTCCCCTCAAAGCCGTTAACATGACTCACGAAATCGTAATGACACGATTGCAAACAAACCATACCACGGGTGGGGATAGAACCCGCGATCAGAGAGTCTCAAAACTCCAGACCGTCGCGTTAGCCACTGGACCAGCTAGCCACAATAAGATTCGTCCAACTTGCATTTGTGGTCACAGTGGCCTATGCTAGCCTTCCTATGGTGCAGAAATATACCTAGTTGGACGAATCTTATTGTGGCTAGCTGGTCCAGTGGCTAACACGACGGTCTGGAGTTTTGAGACTCTCTGATAGCGGGTTCTATCCCCGCCCGTGGTATGGTTTGTTTGCAATCGTGTCATTACGATTTCGTGAGTCATACAGAACATAATGTATGTGTGAACAGTAATGACTTGCAATTACAGGAACGTAGTTAAATTTGTGTAGTTTCACCTCCGGTATTAGTGTGTATTACGAAAAGGTGGTAGTTTAAAAGCATGTAGCACCTGGTCATGATATTAAGTCAGCAAAAGAAGACAATTAGCAGGACAGAGCAAGATGTCAAGGCAAACGCAGTGGGGCAGAGCAAGGTCAAAACAAGCATCAGAACAGAGTAAGGTCAAGGTAAACACAGCAGGGGTAGATGTCTTTATTCTGTATTCTTTACCACTCATTTACAATATGTATAATATAATAGTGCCATCAAGAGCCGCTCCAAGGCACGAGTTGACACAACCAGTGTTTGCTGAAGTCTGCAACCCAGCCAAGTGGGCAGGAGTGGAGTTACCTTGGTTAGAGTAGCCGGTTTCCACGTGATTGGCGGTTTGAACTGGAGAACAAGCGCAGCAGTGGGGCCCCAGAACTGCTACACTCTGATTTGCCAGTTCACTGGGCGGGAGGGCGTGCCAAATGGTTGTGTAATGAACATAGAACAAAATGTAACATACTCGGCACACACCGTGTGTGTGTATGTGTATTTTCTAACATTATGTTTTTATGCATACGTTTATTCAAGGTTCGTACCGTTTCTCCAACCTACTATGTTCACTAAAATTGCCTAAAAGGGACAAAATACGCAACTTCATTAATGTTGTTATTTCTTTTCTTTTTTTTTTGTGACCACTAATCTGTTGTTTATGTTGCTGTATTTCATTATTGCCCACTCGTTGACACAAGTCTTTTATTTATTTCAGCTTTTTCTTATAAACAGCATTAAACACTTAATGAAGTGTTTAGCTATGGGACTCTGAATTGTATACAAAGCTTTTTATGACAGCAAAATGAGCTTGTGAAATGAATTACAGTGGGTAATGTTGCTAGATGGAAATATACATGTTGTTAGCTGAAAGTATTACTTGTTATTAGCTGAGACTTGAAAGGGCTCCAAGACAGACCAAAACATAATCATAAAGTTTCTGGCCTGAGTGCGGATTTGCAGTGAATTGTTCCATCTTCTGTATACTTACTCTACTCTCCACGTTTTACTTTCCTGTTATTAAAACTTGGTACACACGATAAAATTTAAAAACAGTCAGTATTATATTTTTTTTTCACCTGTTCATCATGACATGAAGGGAGTTCCAGGGGTCAGCGCCCCCGCGGCCCGGGATATACCCTTGATATATATCTTTGATGAGTTTCGAGAGTCTTACTACTCCCGGAGCCCTACCATGGGCCAAGCTCGTCTCGTGCACATCGGATCCTAAAGAACAAGTCACGCCTGGAGATTCATTAATGTCATGTATCTCATCCCAGGGGTTAGTCCTCAGTAGTAGGAGGGACGGGCGTGACTGTGGGAAAAGAGGCTGCTGGATCTTTGAGAGTGGATGTGGGGTGACGTGTTGCAGGGATCGTGGATCAGAGATTGTTGGGCTAGGTGGGTAGGCTGGTGTAGGGATGTGGGGGGGGAGTGTTAGCAGCATGTAGAGGGGGGATGTAAGCAGATGTGGGTAAGTGTAAGCATGTGGGAGGGAATATAAGCAACAGGTGTGGAGGAGTGAAGCAGCATGTGGGAGGGGGAATATAGGTAACAGGTGTGGTGGAGAGCACACAGGTATGGGGGAGTGTAAGCAGCATGTGGGGGGTGAGAATGTAAGCAACAAGTGTGGAGGAGTGCAAGCAGGTGTAGGGGAGTGAAGCAGTATGTGGGAGGGGGATATACGCAACAAGTGTGGGAGAGTGCAAGCAGGTGTGGGGGAGTGAAGCAGTATGTGGGAGTGGGGATATAGGCAACAGGTATGGTGGAGTGCAAGCAGGTTTGGGGGAGTGTAAGCAACATGTGGGAGGGGGGATATAAGCAACAGGTGTGGTGGAGTGCAAGCAGGTGTGAGGGAGTGAAGCAGCATGTGGGAGGGGGGATATAAGCAACAGGTGTGGTGGAATGCAGTCAGGTTTGGGGGAGTGAAGCAGTATGTGGGAGGGGGGATATAAGCAACAGGTGTGGTGGAGTGCAAGCAGGTGTGAGGGAGTGTAAGCAGGTGTGGGTGAGTGCTAGCAGCAGGTGTGAACGGGACTCATGGCACAGCCTCAACTTCAGCATTCACCTAAATATAAAAAAACATCAGTTAAATTCTTTTCGTTTGGAAGTTAGAAAATTTGTGGCTTGGGATTGTTTTGCTACGTTATTGGGAACTTTTTCCCCCTCCCATAACTGCCAGAAACTACCTAACTTACACCAGATTTCCACCCTACCGAACCCATGGTCTTTTGTAAGTATGCTTCAGCAAGTCATTGTGTGGAATCTCGGAAATATGTGGAATTAATGAGTAAATATGCAAGGTGAGTGTGTGTGCTCGCTCGCATATGTGCGTGCGCATATGTGTGCTTGTGTGCTCGTGTGTGTGTGTGTGTGTGTGTGTGTGTTAGTTACCATTCTGTCCCAGGCACATGTCGATTAGACACTAGGCCTGTTGTACATATGTTGTACATGTGTGTGTATGTGTGTGTGTGTGTGTGTGTGTGTGTGTGTGTATGTGTGTGTGTGTATGTGTGTGTGTACTCACCTATTTTGTACTCACCTATTTGTGGTTGCAGGGGTCGAGTCCTAGCTCCTGGCCCCGCCTCTTCACCGGTTGCTACTAGGCCCTCTCTCTCCCCGCTCCATGAGCTTTATCAAACCTCGTCTTAAAACTGTGTATGGTTCCTGCCTCCACTACGTCATTTTCTAGGCTATTCCACTGCCTTACAACTTTATGACTGAAGAAATACTTCCTACTATCTCTCTGACTCATTTGTGTCTTCAACTTCCAATTGTGGCCTCTTGTTTCTGTGTCCCCTCCCTGGAACATCCTGTCTTTGTCCACCTTGTCTATTCCACGCAGTATTTTATATGTCGTTATCATGTCTCCCCTGACCCTCCTGTCCTCCAGTGTGGTCAGGCCGATTTCCCTTAATCTTTCTTCATAGGACATTCCCCTTAGCTCTGTAACTAACCTTGTCGCAAACCTTTGTACTTTCTCTAGTTTCTTGACGTGCTTTATCAAGTGCGGGTTCCAAACAGGTGCTGCATACTCCAGTATGGGCCTGACATACACGGTGTACAGTGTCTTGAATGATTCCTTACTAAGGTATCGGAATGCTGTTCTCAGGTTTGCCAGGCGCCCATATGCTGCAGCAGTTATCTGATTGATGTGTGCTTCCGGAGACATGCTCGGTGTTATACTCACCCCAAGATCTTTCTCCTTGAGTGAGGTTTGCAGTCTTTGGCCACCTAGCCTATACTCTGTCTGTGGTCTTCTGTGCCCCTCCCCCATCTTCATGACTTTGCATTTGGCAGGATTAAATTCGAGAAGCCATTTGCTGGACCAGGTGTCCAGTCTGTCCAGGTCTCTTTGAAGTCCTGCCTGGTCCTCATCAGATTTAATTCTCCTCATTAACTTCACATCATCTGCAAACAGGGACACTTCTGAGTCTAACCCTTCCGTCATGTCGTTCACATATACCAAAAATAGCACTGGTCCTAGGACCGACCCCTGTGGGACC
Source organism: Cherax quadricarinatus (assembly GCF_038502225.1). Classification (NCBI taxonomy): domain Eukaryota; kingdom Metazoa; phylum Arthropoda; class Malacostraca; order Decapoda; family Parastacidae; genus Cherax; species Cherax quadricarinatus. Next base: position 13,941,089 of record NC_091374.1, read on the forward strand.
CCGCTCGTCACAGGTGCCCACTGTGATACATCATTACGTACCATGACTCGTTGTTGCCTCCCTGTCAGGTATTCTCTGATCCATTGCAGTGCCCTTCCTGTTATATGCGCCTGATGCTCTAGCTTCTGCACTAATCTCTTGTGAGGAACTGTGTCAAAGGCCTTCTTGCAGTCCAAGAAGATGCAATCAACCCACCCCTCTCTCTCTTGTCTTACTTCTGTTATTTTATCATAAAACTCCAGAAGGTTTGTGACACAGGATTTGCCTTCCGTGAATCCGTGCTGGTTGGCATTTATACTCCTGTTCCGTTCCAGGTGCTCCACCACTCTCCTCCTGATAATCTTCTCCATAATTTTGCATACTATACACGTCAATGACACAGGTCTATAGTTTAGTGCCTCTTTTCTGTCTCCTTTTTTAAAAATGGGAACTACATTTGCCGTCTTCCATACCTCAGGTAGTTGCCCAGTTTCCAGGGATGTGTTGAAGATTGTGGTAAGTGGCACGCACAACATATCTGCTCCCTCTCTAAGGACCCACGGGGAGATGTTGTCTGGTCCCATTGCCTTTGAGGTATCGATGTCCCTTAGCAGTTTCTTCACCTCCTCCTCATCTGTATGTATGTCGTCCAACACTTGTTGGTGTATTCCTTGCTGGTGTCCCCATCTGGTCTGTCCCCCCAGAGTCCTTCCTGTCTCTACTGTAAATACTTCCTTAAATCTCGTGTTGAGCTCCTCACATACCTCTTGATCGTTTCTTGTGAGTTCTCCACCTTCTTTCCTCAGCCTTATCACCTGGTCCTTGACTGTTGTCTTCCTCCTAATGTGGCTATACAGCAGTTTCGGGTCAGATTTGACTTTCGATGCTATGTCGCTGGGCCTCCCTCCTTATCTGTGCATACTCGTTTCTGGCTCTTCTACTAATCTCCTTGTTTTCCTGGGTCCTATGCCTCCTGTACCTTTTCCATTCTCTGTTGCACTTAGTTTTTGCCTCCCTACACCTTCGGGTAAACCAAGGACTCGTTTTGGTCTTCCTATTATTTCCGTTTCCCTTGGGAACAAAACTTTCCTCTGCCTCCTTGCACTTTGTTGCCACATATTCCATCATCTCGTTTACTGATTTTCCTACCATTTCTCTGTCCCACTGAACCTCCTGCAGGAAGTTTCTCATACCTGTGTAGTCCCCCCTTTTATAGTTTGGCCTGTCCCCTTCAGTTCCTGTTACCTTCTCCACTTGTAACTCTACTATATAGTCAAAACTCAGAACCACATGATCGCTAGCTCCAAGGGGCCTCTCATAAGTGATGTCCTCAATGTCTAAACTGCTCAGGGTGAACACAAGATCCAGTCTTGCTGGCTCATCCTCCCCTCTCTCTCTGGTTGTGTCCCTGACATGTTGATGCATGAGGTTTTCAAGTACCACATCCATCATCTTGGCTCTCCATGTTTCGGGACCCCCATGTGGCTCCAGGTTTTCCCAGTCGATCTCCCTGTGGTTGAAATCGTGTGTGCGTGTCTGTCTGTCTGTCTGTTTGTGTTTGTGTGTGTGTGTGTGTGTGTGTGTGTGTGTGTGTGTGTGTGTGTGTGTGTGTTAGTTACCAGTTGCCAAAGGCACTTGTTGGTAGACACTAGGCCTGTTATGTGGATTTTTTGGTGTCTGTGTATTTGTATCAATGCCTCAGGCATATTGTTTTTTAGACATGGCAATATTTTTCTAGGCATAGCAATATTTTTCCAGGCATAGCAATATTTTTCAGACCACTCTCCCTCATACTCCACCAAACTCACCCCATGTTTGAATGAAATACAATAGAATCGAAATTTATAAAAATTTGTACTGATCCCCATATAAATATAAATTTTGGATTGTATAAATTAGATTAATTTATAATGCATAGAATTTGTGAGGATTATAAGCTTGTGTTGACAAAAATTCCCCTCTCGTCAGGAGCCTGGCTCCCTGGGAGGAGGCTGTGGGGAGGGAGGGTTGGGTGGGGCGCGGTAATATGGGGTGACCCCTCATCTTCGGCGTGAGGTTTTCCTTCGTCATGGGCGATGTATCGATAAAGTCGGAAGAATGAGACACTTCTGCAACACTTAGAAATCTTATTGAGGAAAGGTTTCGCCAGCGAGTGGCTTTTTCAGTAAAATACAGAGAAAAACGGTGAACGATGAGGTGATGAGTTCGTCAACCTTGGAATTGATGTGTTCAATCCATCAATCTACAGTAGTGAAAACCCTTCTTATAAACACTACCGCCTACTGTTGATAAATGATAAACTATTTTTACAAAGTATGAATTACAATTGATTGACATACTTTGGAGAAAGCCCCTGGTTATGTTCTGACACACTTGTGTATTACTCCCACTTTCACGCAAAATAGTCTAGCATTCCCACACATTACCTTGTTAATACACACTCCCACACCACTCCATCATGCGGCCACACTTCTTACTGCGCACTGTCGTTATAAGGCACAAGGGTACCTGTTGGTTTCTCCCCCCCCCTCTCTCTCTCTCTCTTTCAGCGACAATTCTAAACAGTACATTTCATTATCACTGTCATCAGTATTCTCATGATGATCATCGCCATCATCATTCTCACCAACACCTTCACCAATATCCTCACCATTATACCATCATCACTAATCATTTTCACCACCATCATCATCATCATCATCGTCACGGAGGGGCAAGTAGCGTGTAGGTCGCACAGGACATCACTCAATCACTCACTGTGAAGAGTAAGGCTGTGTAACTACCGTAATGCAGCTATTGTTGTCTTGGCTTCCACCTCTCATCTGGCTCGCCACATTCACCTCTCTCACCTAGGTCTTGTAGCCTTTTCTGCTATTTATTTTTATATATAAATCATGTTTTTATATGAGGACCCTCTAATTTAGTAGTGCCTTTAATGTATGCAAAACAATTTTTATTATCTATAAAATGTATGTTTCGTTAATATTTCCCATAGGAAATAATGTAAATCTAATTAAACCATTCCAGCACTACTGATCGACACCATGCCTAACCCTTCTAGGGTAGGGTAGGTGCCTGAGCCTGAGCCTTTAGCTCATAAGACTGTCATTCACATTTGCCCCCTTGGGGCGGGGATGGCAGACCAGAGAGGCCTAGCTTGTGGCTAGGCCTGGGGACAGTTGGTCCCAAAGATGAGGAGGTACTTGTGCCTCCTGCCATGGGAGACTTAGGTCTCAGATACTCCCTAAAGAGGGAACCAAGGCCGGGCCACCACTTGGAAAAGGCCCGGGCCGGGAGAATACCGGCGAATCTTTAATAATAAATAATAATAATAATCCAGCACTACTAAATTCGAGGGTCCACTGTACTAGATATATAAAGCAAACTTCCTAAATTTGCTTGAAAAGGTGAGTGAACTATAGATATCAGTCCAGATGTAAACCCTTTTGTAACCTAGTTTCTAAGCCTTTTTGCGTATCCATATGATCTTGTGCTACGCTCCACAGGATGGATATAAGGTGCACAATACTAGCCACGTCAGAGGCAAAATCTAAATTTAATGTGATTGTCATGTGTGATTTTTATATAAATTTCATGATTTATATAACCTTTTTATGATTTTTACACGATTTTTATATAATTTTTATACATTTTTTATATACCTTTATATGATTTTATATAATTTTTATGATTTATGCACCTTTTGCGTTTCGCTTCACACGGCGAGGATCAGCGTTCGATTTCCAGCGTGGGTAGAAACATAGGGCGTTTGTTTACACCGGTTGTCTGTCTTAACCCATCAGTAAAATGGGTACCTTGGAATTAGTTGACTGATATGGGTCTTTTTTTTTTCTTATTCGTCGGTATTCTCCCGGCCTGGGTCTTTTCCAAGTAGTGGTGACCCGGCCTTGGCTCCCTATCTGGGGAGTATCTCGAGACCTAAGTCTCCCATGGGAGGAGGTACAAGTACCCCCTCATCTTTGGGACCAAGTGTCCCCAGGCCTAGCCACAATCCCCGCCCTCACGGGGCTCGTAGGGAGTCAATATTATTATAGATTCGCCGGTATTCTTCCGGCCCGGGCCTTTTCCAAGTGGTGGCCCGGCCTTGGCTCCCTCTTTAGGGAGTGTCTGAGACCTAAGTCTCCCATGGGAGGAGGCACAAGTACCTCCTCATCTTTGGGACCAACTGTCCCCAGGCCTAGCCACAAGCTAGGCCTCTCTGGTCTGCCATCCCCGCCCCAAGGGGGCAAATGGGAATGACAGTCTTATGAGCTAAAGGCTCGGGCTCAGGCACCTACCCTACCCTAGAAGGGTTAGGCATGGTGTCGATGATGTCAGTTAGGCCTGTATACCATGTGTATATATATATATTTATATATATATATATATATATATATATATATATATATATATATATATATATATATATATATATATATAAATATATATATATATATATAAATATATATATATACATGTATATATATATATATATATATATATATATATATATATATATATATATATATATATATATATATATATATATATATATGTGTGCCGTAAATCCGAGGGAAAGATTGCAAGACATGAGGAGGTTAATAGCATTATCAAGAGGAGCCTCACAACAGCTGGATGCCCAGCAGTAAGGGAGCCACCCCAACTATGCAGATCTGACGGCAGCCAGAAGCGTCCAGATGGTATCACCCTTCAAGCCTGGACAGATGGGAAGCAGGTGGTGTGGGACTATACATGTGCATCTACCTTGGCTGATACCTATCTCCAATACACCAGGGAGGAAGGAGGGGCAGCTGCCAGCTTTAGGGAGTCCCAAAAGTCTAGAAAATATGGAGAACTTGCCCATCATTATATGTTTGTTCCCATAGGCTCGGAGACCCTTGGCTCATGGGGAAAGAGTGCATCTAATTTCCTTAAGGAGCTGGGAAAAAGACTCATCAGGGTGACTAGGTATCCCAGGGCAGCTAGTTTTCTGTTCCAGCGGCTCAGTGCGGCTGTTCAAAGGGGTAATGCATGCTGCATTTTGGGCACACGCCCCAGCTCTGAGGAGCTGGATGAGATTTTCGCCTTATAATCGGTGATACACGTAACAACATGTACCGTATATGCCACCTTTATATCAACAATGTATCTCTTAAATCTTCTGTGCCATATTATATATATATATATATGTATATATGTATATATGTATATATGTATATATATATATATATGTATATATGTATATATATATATATGTATATATATATATGTATATATATATATATATATATATATATATATATATATACATATATATACATATATATACATATATATATATATATATATATACATATATATATAGATATATACATATATATATATATATATATACATATATATACATATATATATATAGATATATATAAATATATATATATATTCTATAGTTTACCCTATAATATTAAGCTGGAATCGTTTTCTGGCAAAAATTCATTTATAGAAGAAAACGTCCAACAGTTAATGAGTAACTATACGAATATCGTTCTTATTTTGATACCTCTTTTTAACATTTAAAATATTTTGGGTTTATTATTTTTACTTTTATCTCGCTATTTAATTTATTTCCCATCAGTACAAACTTTAAGTTGTTTCTATGCTCGAAAATATTAAGAGGCAAAGCTTGAGAGTATACTTGGGAAAGACAGGCAATAAAAAGACCTAATGAGCTATATATCGAGGTTATATGCAAAGAAAACTACGATTTTGAACTATTGTCATTCGAAATAGTATTTCTGCTTGTAAACGTGACTGCAGTACTACTGATAGGAAACCCGCAAAGCACCACAAGAAAACTCTCACAACCATGAGGGTAGCAAGTGGTGTTCCGCAAGGGAGTGTCTTGGGCCCTCTTCTTGCGCTATGCAAGTGACAGTCGTGTTAATTACAAATCCTGCATAGAGGTCAATATTCTCTTAGTGTGAGGTAAAGACCCAAAGTACTATCATGGGAACTAGAATCAGACTATCAATAATGCACATACTGTAGGCTATCAAAATATTGTATATACTTGTATAATTATTTTAAATTATTATTATTATTATTATTATTATTATTATTATTATTATTAATCACTGAACTTTGGGAAAGCCGCAACTATACAATTTGTGTCAAATGTGAACTGAAACGAGTAAGTGGTGTTAATGTATAGTGTAATGAGGAACCTATCACAATAGTAATCAGGAACCTGTCTCAACAGTAATCAAGAACGTACCTCAGCAGTAATCAGGAGCCTATCTCAACAGTAACGAGGAGCCTACCACAACAGTAACGAGGAACCTACCTCAACAGTAATCAGGAACGTCTGTAATCTTTAAATACCTTTGTAACTTATCATGATTGTGACCAGATCTACCTGGAATTCATTACTTTTGTAACTTGCTCAGCTATCAAAGCTTTAGGGTCCAGTCCCTAGACCCATTATGTACCTCTGTACTCTTTTGACTACCGCCCACAGGATGGGTATGGGGTACATAATAAAGATGTTAAACTAACAATCAGGAACCTACCTCAGCAGTAATCAGGAACCTACCTCAACAGTAACAAGGAGTCTACTACAACAGTCACAAGGAGCCTACCGCAACAGTAACGAGGAGCCTACCACAACAGTAACAAGGAGTCTACCACAACAATGACGAGGAACCTATCAACAGTTATCAGGAACCTATCTCAACAGTTATCAGGAACCTACCGCAACAGTAACAAGGAGCTTACCACAACAGTAACGAGGAACCTACCTTAACAGTAATCAGGAACCTACCTCAACAGTAAGGAGGAGCCTACCACAACAGTCACAAGGAGCCTACCACAACAGTAACGAGGAGCCTACCACAACAGTAACGAGGAGCCTACCACAACAGTAACGAGGAGCCTTCCACATAAGTAACGAACCTACCTCAAGAGTAACTTCGGTGAAATGTGTCTAGAGTATCTAGTTTCTCTGAGGATCATTGTACAGATGTATACTGCTGTTTGTAATACCATTTGTAAAAACCTGTCTTAAGGACTCGGGGAGTACGGGCAAGTCTCCCGACTGGTGTTGCCCCTCTTCACCTAGCATTAAATAGGTACCTTCCAATTAGTCGACTTTTGTGTGTCGGATCCTAGGGTATGTGTAAAGGCTGGAAGGAAATAAATACGTAACACTCGTTTTGTTTTGTCTCTGGTAATCCTGGGTTGTTACATCTCCGGGGGCAATACAACTCTTCAGGTATGGAAGATGATGAGGATTTTGATCCAAGGATCAAGTGCCTTTCAGGTTTATTGTACAGAGGCTCTTCAGGGTACCTTTACCTTTGTTATACCTTTGATGAGTTTCGAGAGTCTACTCCCGGAGCCCAGCCATTTGCCAGGCTCATGGGATGGATACTTTGATTAAGTACAATTATCATACATATGTGATGGCAGTGAAGGGCCTTTGTTCCGAGGAATTTTAAGTACCTTCCTTTACCAAAAACCTCATTACCTCCTAATACCCAGGCGTTGTGTAACCCCTACGGGTTTAGTGCTTCCACTTGAATATAATATAGGAACCAGAGTTTCACGTGTCCGCTACATGTAACACAAAAGAAAAACACAGTTAAAACAACCCAAAGTGGTTTGGCCAATTACGGTTCTCGTACCTCTTTTCCTGTCTACATGCAGCTCTTTTTCGCTCCAATATCCTAGTCTAAATGACCCATACGGATTTAACTCTTCCCCTATAAGTGTGAGAGGAATAACGAGAGCATGGAGGCACTTTGTGTCAGTGGCCGTCAACTGCCTCTCTCCAAAAACGACAAGAACCTGCTTTCTTAATTGTATTCAGGCCACAACTGTCGCACCTTCGCTCACACCAGCACTTTCTCGATTTTCTGCACTACAAAAAAGAGGACCGAGTCATTTTTCTTGTGGAAGCAAATGGAAACTATTAAGGTGTAAAAGCTATAATAACTATATGTACTTTAAGTGGAAAACAGTAAAGAGAATGTAAAAGGTATATGTAGCAAATAGAAGGTATTAAAAATGGGTGTAAAAGCTATATGTAGTCGAAATAGGAGGTATTATAAAAGGGTGTAAAAGCTATATGTAGTCTAAATAGGAGGTATTATAAAAAGGTGTAAAAGCTATATGTAGTCGAAATAGGAGGTACTAATAAAGGGTGTAAAAGCTATATGTAGTCTAAATAGGAGGTACTAAAAAAGGGTGTAAAAGCTATATGTAGTCGAAATAGGAGGTACTAAAAAAGGGTGTAAAAGCTATATGTAGTCGAAATAGGAGGTACTAAAAAAGGGTGTAAAGATATATGTAGTCTAAATAGGAGGTACTAAAAAAGGGTGTAAAGCTATATGTAGTCGAAATAGGAGGTACTAAAAAAGGGTGTAAAGCTATATGTAGTCGAAATAGGAGGTACTAAAAAAGGATGTAAAGCTTTATGTAGTCTAAATAGGAGGTACTAAAAAAGGGTGTAAAGCTATATGTAGTCTAAATAGGAGGTACTAAAAAAGGGTGTAAAGCTATATGTAGTCTAAATAGGAGGTACTAAAAAAGGGTGTAAAAGCCATATGTAGTCGAAATAGGAGGTACTAAAAAAGGATGTAAAGCTTTATGTAGTCTAAATAGGAGGTATTAAAAAGGGTGTAAAAGCTATATGTAGTCTAAATAGGAGGTATTAAAAAAGGTGTAAAAGACAGTGAAGCAAGACTGTGAAGGTGAGAGGAGAGTATTAGAGCTGCCTCTGTGACATAAGTATTGTTTATGCTTCAAGGTGTGGGGAGCGCTTAATGTTGGTGGAGGGCTCTTGTTCCAAGGAAGTGGAGCTACTCTCCCCCCTTTTTTTTTTTACGATGCTCGTGCGCTGTATGACTTGTACGGGTTTAGCGCATCCCAGTGGATATGATAATGCGCTGTATGTTTGGTTTACGCTCCTCCTCCTCTCGTTGTTGTGATATTTGGTTGGTTCCTGTTGCAGTTTTAGGTAGGGGTTTAGCGCTTCCCTATGAATTAAACACATGTGCAACATGTGGGAATATTTGTAAACGTTTCGTCATCCAGTGACTTTATAAACATAAATTCAATGACATAATGGGAAGACTGTAGAATATTATACAGAATATGAGGTAATCAGTCCCTCAGCCTTAGAGTTGCTGAAGAGTACCGTAGTCTTGAAGAAACTTTCGGAATCGTTCAGATTCTTCAAGACTACGGTACTCCTCACCAATTCCAAGGTTGAGGGACTGATTATCTCGTCTTTTGTATATAGTTCTACAGTCTTCCCATTGTGTCCTTGAATTTGTATTGATTGAGCCATTGGTTGGCGGAAAGTCAACAAATAAATATTCCCAGATGTTGCACATGTGTCTAATTCTTCATCTTGTCGGTATTGTATACCATTCTTGTACATCACCTAGTATCTACAGAGATCATTATGAATCTGAGCCGACAGTGTAATTGGCACTTGACAAGGAAACCAGTGACAGCTTACCATACTTCCACCTTATCCGCAAAGGCAGAAAAATTACTCACTTCCCATTTGATGATATATATATGTGTTCACCTATTTGTGGTTGCAGGGGTCGAGTTGCAGCTCCTGGTCCCGCCATTTCGCTGATCGCTACTGGGTTTACTCCCGCCTTGCTCTTAGAGCCTTGTCATACCTCTCCTTAAAGCTCTGTATGGATCGTGCCTCCACTACATTGCTTCCCAGATTGCCCCACTTCCTGACGTGTGTGTGTGTGTGTGTGCGTGTGTGCGTATACTCACCAAGTTGTAGTTGCAGGGATTGATTCACAGCTCCTGGCCCCGCCTCTTCACTGGTCGCTACTAGGTCACTCTTCCTGCTCCATGAGGTTTATCATACCTCTTCTTAAAGCTATATATGGATCGTGCCTCCACTACATCACTTCCCAAATTGTTCCACTTCCTGACAACTCTGTGACTGAAGAAATATTTCCTAACATCCCTGTGATTCATTTGAGTCTTCAACTTCCAACTGTGACCCCTTGTTGCTGTGTCCCATCTCTGGAACATTCTGTCTCTGTCCACCTTGCCGATTCCTCTCAGCATTTTATTTGTCGTTATCATATCCCCCCCATCCCCCCTGTCCTCCAGTGTCGTTAGGTTGATTTCCCTTAACCTCTCCTCGTATGTGTGTGTAAATTAAAGCTTTTAAGACGGATCGTAGAATTAGAATGTTGAATTAAAAATTCTCCGAACAGCCAAGAAATACAGAGAATAAAGAATTGAAAACATATAATTATATTTTTATTTGATGCAGTTGGATGATTGAGGGTGAGATGTACGTGGGCAAATAGAGAGGAGAGTAACTACTGAAAAATGTGCTGATCAGAATTAAAATGCTTTAAATATAGACCAGTTTCTCGACGATCTTCAAATAACTTCATAACTTATTCGCTATTTATTGCTTGACTTCGGCACGTGAGGAAATTAATGTCCAGTGAAAAGTCTGAAAAAAATGAGTCAGTCTCCGGTTTAAAGTTGAAAGTGAAAACGGCTTTTCTGTTTACTCTTGGAGAATGTAATGGAATGGTCTTCTGAAATATTAATTCATTGGTTGTCCGTTGTAAATTATGTTCGTCATCCATAATCACTATTTATTCACTGTGTGTACCAGATCAAAGAACCGGGGTAAACCCCGGGGGAGTCGAGACGTACGGTCGTGTCTTCTTACATCACCTTCCACTATTAACATAAGTTACCTACTCTTTTGTTGAGTGTTGCGGGTCGCATCCTGGGACAAAAACTGACCTAATTTTCCTGAAATGCTCTGCATAAAAAGGGGCTTCCTGTTTAGTATCATGTCATTGATGTCAGCTAGGCCTATATACTTTGTACATGTACTTGTAGAAAATAAAAATATTATTATTACACCACCTTAGTTACCTACGACTTTGTCGAGTGTTGTGGGTCGCATTTCAGGGAAGACGACCTAAGGACTCCTCCGAGGTCAGTAATCCGGTTAAAAAGTGTTCTTGGACCACAGTGCTCTTATCAACCTGAGCCTACACATTCAGTAGCCATTTTATTAGTTCTGGGTAGGGTTCCCCTTTACCCCCTTAATAGTCTGAATTCTTTGTAGAATGGATTCATAAAGGTGCTGGAAACATTCCTTAGGGATCCTGATCCATGTTGATATGATAAAATAACGCAGATGCTGCAGATTTGTCGGCTGCACATTCATGCTGCGAATCTCCCACTACGCCATATCCCAAAGATTTACGCCAAATTCTGACTCTACCATCTGCATGTCGCAGCAGAAATCGCAATTCGTCAGACAAAGCGACATTTTCCCAGTCTTCAACTGTTTATCTTTGTTGAGCCTGTACCCAATGTAACCTCAGTTTCCCGTTTTTAGTTGACAGGAATGGAACCCAGTGTGCTCTTCTGCTGCTGTAGCCCATCCACTTTAAGGTTTGACGTGTTGTACGTTCAGAGATGTTCCTCCACATGCCACTGTTGTAACGCGAGGTTGTTTGGGTTACAGTCACCTTCCTGTCAGCTTGAACTAGTCTGGCCGTTCTCCTCTGACCTCTCTCAGTATCAAGGCGTTTTCGCCCACAGAACTACAGCTCCCTTGATGTTCAGTGTTTTTCATACTATTCTCTGTAAACTCTAGAGACTGTTACGCGCGAAGATCCCAGGAGATTAACAGTTCTTGAGATGCTCAAACCTTCCCGTCTGGCACCAACAATCGTTCCTCGGTCAAAATTACTTACATCACATTTCTTCTTCATTCTGATGTTAAATCTGAACAACAACTGAACCTCTTAACCATATCTGCATTCTTTTAGGCATTAAGGTGCTGCCACGTGATTGGCTGAATAGATATTTGCAGTAACGAAAAGATGTACTTAAAAAAAAGGGCCATTGAGTATATATACTGTATATATATTTAGCAGTGAAGCAAAGGGTCATCAAGAATACGAAATTTCGAGTTGATGTACCTTATTACAAAGTCTATAAACAGATGTAAGTCCGTCAGAAGATGCAGTTCTACCGTAGTGATATTGATGGTAGTATTGGTAGTGATGAAGGTACTGTTAGTAATGGTGATAGTGGTGTTGGCGATTAGTATTGGTTGTGGTAGTTGTGGTGTTGGGGATAGTGGTGATGAATACTGCTTGTGATAGTGGTGTTGGTGATAGAAGTTGTGGAAGTGATGATGCTGGTGGTTGTAGCAGAAGTGGTGGTGGTAGCAGCAGTGGTGGTGGTGGTAGCAGCAGTGGTGGTGGTGGTAGCAGCAGTGGTGGTGGTAGCAGTGGTGGTGGTAGCAGCAGTGGTGGTGGTGGTAGCAGCAGCTGTGGTGGTAGCAGCAGTGGTGGTGGTAGCAGCAGCGGTGGTAGCAGCAGTTGTGGTAGCGGTAGCAGTGGTGGTGGTAGCAGCAGTGGTGGTAGCAGCAGTGGTGGTGATAGCAGCAGTGGTGGCGGTAGCAGCAGTGGTGGTGGTAGCAGCAGTGGTGTTATTACCATGGTGGTAGTAGCAGCAGTGGTGTTATTACCATGGTGGTGGTAGCAGCAGTGGTGGTAGCAGCACTTGTGGTAGCAGCAGTGGTGGTGGTAGCAGCAGTTGTGGTAGCAGCAGTGGTGGTGGTAGCAGCAGTTGTGGCAGCAGCAGTGGTGGTGGTAGCAGCAGCGGTGGTAGCAGTTGTGGTAGCAGCAGTGGTGGTGGTAGCAGCAGTGGTGGTAGCAGCAGTTGTGGTAGCAGCAGTGGTGGTAGCAGCAGTTGTGGCAGCAGCAGTGGTGGTGGTAGCAGCAGTGGTGGTAGCAGCACTTGTGGTAGCAGCAGTGGTGGTGGTAGCAGCAGTGGTGGTAGCAGCAGTTGTGGTAGCAGCAGTGGTGGTGGTAGCAGCAGTGGTGGTAGCAGCAGTTGTGGCAGCAGCAGTGGTGGTGGTAGCAGCAGTGGTGGTAGCAGCACTTGTGGTAGCAGCAGTGGTGGTGGTAGCAGCAGTGGTGGTAGCAGCACTTGTGGTAGCAGCAGTGGTGGTGGTAGCAGCAGTGGTGGTAGCAGCAGTTGTGGTAGCAGCAGTGGTGGTGGTAGCAGCAGTGGTGGTAGCAGCAGTTGTGGCAGCAGCAGTGGTGGTGGTAGCAGCAATGGTGGTAGCAGCACTTGTGGTAGCAGCAGTGGTGGTGGTAGCAGTAGTGGTGGTGCAGCAGTGGTGGCAGTGGTGGTGGTAGCAGCAGTTGTGGTAGCAACAGTGGTGGTGGTAGCAGCAGTGGTGGTAGCAGCAGTTGTTGTAGCAGCAGTGGTGGTGGTAGCAGCAGTGGTGGTAGCAGCAGTTGTGGCAGCAGCAGTGGTGGTGGTAGCAGCAGTGGTGGTAGCAGCACTTGTGGTAGCAGCAGTGGTGGTGGTAGCAGCAGTGGTGGTGGTAGCAGCAGTGGTGGTAGCAGCAGTGGTGGTGGTAGCAGCATTGGTGGTAGCAGCAGTTGTGGTAGCAGCAGTGGTGGTAGTAGCAGCAGTGGTGGTGGTAGCAGCAGTGGTGGTAGCAGCAGTGTTGGTAGCAGCAGTGGTGGTAGTGTTGGTAGCAGCAGTGGTGGTAGTGTTGGTAGCAGCAGTGGTGGTAGTGTTGGTAGCAGCAGTGGTGGTAGCAGCAGTGGTGGTAGCAGCAGTGGTGGTAGCAGCAGTGGTGGTAGTGTTGGTAGCAGCAGTGGTGGTAGCAGCAGTGGTGGTAGTGTTGGTAGCAGCAGTGGTGGTAGCAGCAGTGGTGGTAGCAGCAGTGGTGGTAGTGTTGGTAGCAGCAGTGGTGGTAGTGTTGGTAGCAGCAGTGGTGGTAGTGTTGGTAGCAGCAGTGGTGGTAGTGTTGGTAGCAGCAGTGGTGGTAGTGTTGGTAGCAGCAGTGGTGGTGGTAGCAGCAGTGGTGGTAGCAGCAGTGGTGGTAGCAGCAGTGGTGGTGGTAGCAGCAGTGGTGGTAGCAGCAGTGGTGGTGGTAGCAGCAGTGGTGGTAGCAGCAGTGGTGGTAGCAGCAGTGGTGGTGGTAGCAGCAGTGGTGGTAGCAGCAGTGGTGGTAGCAGCAGTGGTGGTGGTAGCAGCAGTGGTGGTGGTAGCAGCAGTGGTGGTAGCAGCAGTGGTGGTAGCAGCAGTGGTGGTGGTAGCAGCAGTGGTGGTGGTAGCAGCAGTGGTGGTAGCAGCAGTGGTGGTGGTAGCAGCAGTGGTGGTAGCAGCAGTGGTGGTAGCAGCAGTGGTGGTAGCAGCAGTGGTGGTAGCAGCAGTGGTGGTAGCAGCAGTGGTGGTAGCAGCAGTGGTGGTGGTAGCAGCGGTGGTGGTGGTGGTAGCAGCAGTGGTGGTAGCAGCAGTGGTGGTAGCAGCAGTGGTGGTGGTAGCAGCAGTGGTGGTAGCAGCAGTGGTGGTAGCAGCAGTGGTGGTAGCAGCAGTGGTGGTGGTAGCAGCAGTGGTGGTAGCAGCAGTGGTGGTAGCAGCAGTGGTGGTAGCAGCAGTGGTGGTGGTAGCAGCAGTGGTGGTAGCAGCAGTGGTGGTAGCAGCAGTGGTGGTAGCAGCAGTGGTGGTGGTAGCAGCAGTGGTGGTGGTAGCAGCAGTGGTGGTAGCAGCAGTGGTGGTAGCAGCAGTGGTGGTAGCAGCAGTGGTGGTAGCAGCAGTGGTGGTAGCAGCAGTGGTGGTGGTAGCAGCAGTGGTGGTAGCAGCAGTGGTGGTAGCAGCAGTGGTGGTAGCAGCAGTGGTGGTGGTAGCAGCGGTGGTGGTGGTGGTAGCAGCAGTGGTGGTAGCAGCAGTGATGGTAGCAGCAGTGGTGGTAGCAGCAGTGGTGGTAGCAGCAGTGGTGGTAGCAGCAGTGGTGGTAGCAGCAGTGGTGGTAGTGTTGGTAGCAGCAGTGGTGGTAGTGTTGGTAGCAGCAGTGGTGGTAGCAGCAGTGGTGGTAGCATCAGTATTGGTAGCAGCAGTGGTGGTAGTGTTGGTAGCAGCAGTGGTGGTAGCAGCAGTGGTGGTAGCAGTTGTGGTAGCAGCAGTGGTGGTAGCAGTGGTGCAGCAGTGGTGGTAGCAGCAGTGGTGGTAGCAGCAGTGGTGGTAGCAGCAGTGGTGGTGGTAGCAGCAGTGGTGGTAGCAGCAGTGGTGGTAGCAGCAGTGGTGGTAGCAGCAGTGGTGGTGGTGGTAGCAGCAGTGGTGGTAGCAGCAGTGGTGGTAGCAGCAGTGGTGGTAGCAGCAGTGGTGGTGGTAGCAGCAGTGGTGGTAGCAGCAGTGGTGGTAGCAGCAGTGGTGGTGGTAGCAGCAGTGGTGGTAGCAGCAGTGGTGGTAGCAGCAGTGGTGGTAGCAGCAGTGGTGGTAGCAGCAGTGGTGGTGGTAGCAGCAGTGGTGGTAGCAGCAGTGGTGGTAGCAGCAGTGGTGGTGGTAGCAGCAGTGGTGGTAGCAGTGGTAGTGGTGGTGGTAGCAGCAGTGGTGGTAGCAGCAGTGGTGGTAGCAGCAGTGGTGGTGGTAGCAGTGGTGGTGCTGGTGGTAGCAGCAGTGGTGGTAGCAGCAGTGGTGGTAGCAGCAGTGGTGGTAGCAGCAGTGGTGGTAGCAGCAGTGGTGGTAGCAGCAGTGGTGGTAGCAGCAGTGGTGGTGGTAGCAGCAGTGGTGGTGGTAGCAGCAGTGGTGGTAGCAGCAGTGGTGGTAGCAGCAGTGGTGGTGGTAGCAGCAGTGGTGGTAGCAGCAGTGGTGGTGGTAGCAGCAGTGGTGGTAGCAGCAATGGTGGTAGCAGCAGTGGTGGTAGCAGCAGTGGTGGTAGCACAGTGGTGGTGGTAGCAGCGGTGGTGGTGGTGGTAGCAGCAGTGGTGGTAGCAGCAGTGGTGGTAGCAGCAGTGGTGGTGGTAGCAGCAGTAGTGGTGGTAGCAGCGGTGGTGGTGGTGGTAGCAGCAGTAGTGGTAGCAGCAGTGGTGGTAGCAGCAGTGGTAGCAGCAGTGGTGGTAGCAGCAGTGGTGGTAGCAGCAGTGGTGGTGGTAGCAGCAGTGGTGGTGGTAGCAGCAGTAGTGGT
Source organism: Cherax quadricarinatus (assembly GCF_038502225.1). Taxonomy (NCBI): domain Eukaryota; kingdom Metazoa; phylum Arthropoda; class Malacostraca; order Decapoda; family Parastacidae; genus Cherax; species Cherax quadricarinatus. Next base: position 13,957,083 of record NC_091374.1, read on the forward strand.
GGTAGCAGCAGTGGTGGTGGTGGTAGCAGCAGTGGTGGTAGCAGCAGTGGTGGTAGCAGCAGTGGTAGCAGCAGTGGTGGTAGCAGCAGTGGTGGTAGCAGCAGTGGTGGTGGTAGCAGCAGTAGTGGTGGTAGCAGCGGTGGTGGTGGTGGTAGCAGCAGTGGTGGTAGCAGCAGTGGTAGCAGCAGTGGTGGTAGCAGCAGTGGTGGTAGCAGCAGTGGTGGTAGCAGCAGTGGTAGCAGCAGTGGTGGTAGCAGCAGTGGTGGTAGCAGCAGTGGTAGCAGCAGTGGTGGTAGCAGCAGTGGTAGCAGCAGCAGTGGTAGCAGCAACAACAACAGTGTCGTCTTACTATGAAACAAAACCAACAAAACAATAGAAGAGTGGAGGCGACGTAAGGTGATCCAAGTGAAAGTTATTTTATGAATTCTGAGGATCACTAAGGTGATCCTAACACTAGAGTGATCCAAGGTGATCGTAGGTGATCCCAACACTGTAAGGAAATACTAGACCAGGTGATCCTGAAACATTACATAACGCAATAAACTTAATAAATTCAGTGTGATTGTATATCTTAACACTGATGAGGGTTTCTGTGTGACCTCGAAGTACACACTACTCTGTTTTACCTCCAAGTGGGTTGGTTGTTACCTCTGAGAGAGAGGATGGCCCACACGAGTTTGGCGCTTCCTGACTGTGACAATGTTTAGCAACAAGGACACTTAAGAAGACAGCCCGTCCTCTTAATAAGAAACACCATTTTCATTGTGGTTAAGACAGATAGATGGGTGACTGATGTATCTTAAACAGTGACTCTGACTTAGATATTTCTACTGCATTTGGTGGATAACTTTTCTCTGTTCGTACGACTCGTTTTCGTCTCCTTTATCTTGTATTTTATTTATTGCCCTTGTAGTATGTTATAATTTGGCATTTTTATTGGTAAAGGACACTAACCTAATCTACCCTATAGTAAGTAAGTTTATTAAGGTACGGGTACGCATAAGTAAAAATTATCATACTTAATTTAAATTACCTAGGATAACCCAAAGAAAATCAAAGTGACCAATTTCCATTGGGGTCCTAGCCTATCATAAATAAAGTTAACCGTATGGAAGAAATCCGCTTAGAATTTAAGAGGATAGGTTGATTACAGGTTGGCACAAGGCAAACTAGCCACTATGGATGTTTTTGCTGGTGTCTGGGTACTGGTGGGTAGTATTGGCAGGCTGCTGCATGATACTCTTACCCTGACACTTTCTCTCAACCCTGCCACTTTCTCTTAGCCCTGCCACTTTCTCTCCATATGGGCAGTAATACTACTGAGCATCTCGCAAGTTACCCTCCTCGACTGTCAGCTTGGAGACTCTGCTGCTCTGTTTTCCTTTGAAGATACTGTTTAGTGAATCAGGCAAAGAGGTTGTGAGCGGGCGAGTGGCCAGCAAGTAACAGGAGGGAGGGCAGACGGCCGCTGAGCTCACAGTGGGTGGATGGTGGATGTTTAGATTGAATGGCAGGAGGATATTTGATTGGCAGCGCTCACGGGTTGCTGGTGAACGGGCTTGCGAGTGGATGGGCGTGCGAGTTGATGGGCGTCCGAGTGAACGGGCATGTGAGTGGACAGGACCTCACACGTTCTCACGTGTTATGTCTCATAAATTATCCCAAATTATAGACCTTTTCATAACAGCGTTCACGATAAGCACCGAGAAAGTAACATCAAGTATTTTAAGATATAAAATATACAGTAATAGGTTGAGAGGAATATCATAAGTGTCAGTGAAGCTCGTCTGGCAGCAACGCCTCAACATACTCAAAATTATATATATATATATATATATATATATATATATATATATATATATATATATATATATATATATATATATATATATATATATCCAAGGCAAATCATATTTATTCAGATTTATAAATGCAATATAAGAACTGCGGTGGTTTTAGAGTTTAGTTTCGATTGTAATAATAAGAATAATAATAATAATAATTGTAGTATGTAATATACAAAAAAATATGCATGTACATGCACAATATTGTTGTGATTCAAAGTTTTCGAAATATGGAGATTTTTAAGTTTGATTTTGCAGGCATCGTTGGCTAGCAGGGTGGTCTTGGCGACTTGGTCTGTTATACATTTCTGATATAACGTCTCTTCTCCTGCGGGTCTTAAGCCAATACCTGCACCGAGAGTGTTGTTTTGGCCACCAGGTTTGTGTTATATTTCGCGGGTACGACAGTCTTGCCGCCTTCTGTGGAAGCTGAGTCTGACCGCCAGTGTGGTCTTGACAACTTGCTGTGTTATATCTGTGGGATACAACTTTTTCCTTTCTTTCTACTCGTGGTATAGTCTACTTAGTTTGTTATTTACAAGCAGATATATATATATATATATATATATATATATATATATATATATATATATATATATATATATATATATATATATATATATATATATATATATATATATATATATGGAGAAAAAGAGAGAGGTTAAGAGAGTGGTGAAGCAATGTAAAAAGAGAGCAAATGAGAGAGTGGGTGAGATGTTATCAACAAATTTTGTTGAAAATAAGAAAAAGTTTTGGAGTGAGATTAACAAGTTAAGAAAGCCTAGAAAACAAATGGATTTGTCAGTTAAAAATAGGAGAGGAGAGTTATTAAATGGAGAGTTAGAGGTATTGGGAAGATGGAGGGAATATTTTGAGGAATTGTTAAATGTTGATGAAGATAGGGAAGCTGAGATTTCGTGTATAGGACAAGGAGGAATAACATCTTGTAGGAGTGAGGAAGAGCCAGTTGTGAGTGTGGGGGAAGTTCGTGAGGCAGTAGGTAAAATGAAAGGGGGTAAGGCAGCTGGGATTGATGGGATAAAGATAGAAATGTTAAAAGCAGGTGGGGATATAGTTTTGGAGTGGTTGGTGCAATTATTTAATAAATGTATAGAAGAGGGTAAGGTACCTAGGGATTGGCAGAGAGCATGCATAGTTCCTTTGTATAAAGGCAAAGGGGATAAAAGAGAGTGCAAAAATTATAGGGGGATAAGTCTGCTGAGTATACCTGGTAAAGTGTATGGTAGAGTTATTATTGAAAGAATTAAGAGTAAGACGGAGAATAGGATAGCAGATGAACAAGGAGGCTTTAGGAAAGGTAGGGGGTGTGTGGACCAGGTGTTTACAGTGAAACATATAAGTGAACAGTATTTAGATAAGGCTTTGTGGCATTTATGGATTTGGAAAAGGCGTATGACAGGGTGGATAGGGGGGCAATGTGGCAGATGTTGCAAGTGTATGGTGTAGGAGGTAGGTTACTGAAAGCAGTGAAGAGTTTTTACGAGGATAGTGAGGCTCAAGTTAGAGTATGTAGGAAAGAGGGAAATTATTTCCCAGTAAAAGTAGGCCTTAGACAAGGATGTGTGATGTCACCGTGGTTGTTTAATATATTTATAGATGGGGTTGTAAGAGAAGTAAATGCGAGGGTCTTGGCAAGAGGCGCGGAGTTAAAAGATAAAGAATCACACACAAAGTGGGAGTTGTCACAGCTGCTCTTTGCTGATGACACTGCTCTTGGGAGATTCTGAAGAGAAGTTGCAGAGATTGGTGGATGAATTTGGTAGGGTGTGCAAAAGAAGAAAATTAAAGGTGAATACAGGAAAGAGTAAGGTTATGAGGATAACAAAAAGATTAGGTGATGAGAGATTGAATATCAGATTGGAGGGAGAGAGTATGGAGGAGGTGAATGTATTCAGATATTTGGGAGTGGACGTGTCAGCGGATGGGTCTGTGAAAGATGAGGTGAATCATAGAATTGATGAGGGGAAAAGAGTGAGTGGTGCACTTAGGAGTCTGTGGAGACAAAGAACTTTGTCCTTGGAGGCAAAGAGGGGAATGTATGAGAGTATAGTTTTACCAACGCTCTTATATGGGTGTGAAGCATGGGTGATGAATGTTGCAGCGAGGAGAAGGCTGGAGGCAGTGGAGATGTCATGTCTGAGGGCAATGTGTGGTGTGAATATAATGCAGAGAATTCGTAGTTTGGAAGTTAGGAGGAGGTGCGGGATTACCAAAACTGTTGTCCAGAGGGCCGAGGAAGGGTTGTTGAGGTGGTTCGGACATGTAGAGAGAATGGAGCGAAACAGAATGACTTCAAGAGTGTATCAGTCTGTAGTGGAAGGAAGGCGGGGTAGGGGTCGGCCTAGGAAAGGTTGGAGAGAGGGGGTAAAGGAGGTTTTGTGTGCGAGGGGCTTGGACTTCCAGCAGGCATGCATAAGCGTGTTTGATAGGAGTGAATGGAGACAAATGGTTTTTAATACTTGACGTGCTGTTGGAGTGTGAGCAAAGTAACATTTATGAAGGGGTTCAGGGAAACCGGCAGGCCGGACTTGAGTCCTGGAGATGGGAAGTACAGTGCCTGCACTCTGAAGGAGGGGTGTTAATGTTGCAGTTTAAAAACTAGTGTAAAGCACCCTTCCGGCAAGACAGTGATGGAGTGAATGATGGTGAAAGTTTTTCTTTTTCGGGCCACCCTGCCTTGGTGGGAATCGGCCAGTGTGATAATAATAAATATATATATATATATATATATATATATATATATGTGTGTGTGTATATATATATATATATATATATATATATATATATATATATATATATATATATATATATGTATATATGTCGTGCCGAATAGGTAAAACTGGTCAATTAGCAAGAACTCATTTAAAATTAAGTCCTTTCTAAAATTTTCTCTTATACGTTTAAAGATATATTTTTTTCATTAATGTTAATGTAAAAATTTATAATTTTGCATCAAAAGAATCTTAGAAAACTTACCTAACCTTATTATAACAAGAACAATTTATTTTAGCCTAACCCAACTAAATATATTTTAGATTTGTTTACAATAATTTAATACTAAACAAACACAGTGAAATATATTTTCTTCGTTAGGTTCAGAATGATTTTGGCGAAATTATTGCATACGCAAATTTTCGCTTGTCTTATATGGCAAGATGAGCATTGCTATTTTAGCCAAGATCGCAAGTTCTGCCTATTCGGCACGACATATATATATATATATATATATATATATATATATATATATATATATATATATATATATATATATATATATATATATATATATATATATGTATATATGTATATATATATATATATATATATATATATATATATATATATATATATATTTATTTATATATATATATATATATATATATATGTGTGTGTGTGTGTGTGTGTGTGTGTGTGTGTGTGTGTGTGTGTGTGTGTGTGTGCAGAATAACCACGATGAAAAAATAGTGTTATTACAAGCTCTTTCATGATTTCTTACCTGAGAAATCACGAAAAAGCTTGGAATATTACTAATTTACATTGTGGTTATTTTGATATCACCTGTTTCCTGTGATTTTTTGCCTAACCCTTTCCGCATGAGCAGAGGGTCTCTGAACCTGTACTTATAAACATATAATGATGGGCAAGTTCACCATATTTTCTAGACTTTTGGACTCCCTGAAGCTGGCAGCTGCCCCTCCTTCCTTCTTGGTGTATTGGAGATAGGTATCAGCCAGTGTGGATGTACATGTGTAGTCATACACCACCTGCTTGCCGTCTATCCAAGTTTTCAAGGTAATTTTATCAGTTCACTTTTGGTTGCCACCGGATCTGCATAGTTGGGGTGGCTCCGTTATTGTTGGGCATCCGACTGTTACAAGGGTCCTCTTGATGATGTAAACCTCTTCCAGTTTTTCCCTCGGATCTATAGCAAACAAGACTATTGACCCAAATCAATCTACCGGTGCAATGCCGCAGATATACCAATGTTCGGCGAGGATAGGGACGGCAAGACGAAGGGTAACGCCAGTGCCGATGATCTGCGGGGCGAGTCGTGCGCCAAGGGAGGAACTAGGAACAGCCAACAGGAAATCTCCATCATGATGAGCTCTCTCTGCCAGGAGGCGAATTCTGTCCTTCCCCGACACACTCTCAAGTATTGTCGAGGCTATATTCTCCACTGTTGAGCAAAAAGAGAAAAAGCAAGATCCAAGAGCTGAAGTTCAACACCAGGAAAGCTCAGCTAGGAAATTGCTGTTATGCGAAGACACACACACACACACACAGCACCAGTTTGGAATCCACACCTAGTCAAGCACGTCAAGAAATTAGAGAAAGTGCAAAGGTTTGCAACAAGACTAGTGCCAGAGCTACGGGGATTGTCCTACGAAGAAAGGTTGAGGGAAATCGGCCTGACGACACTGGAGGCCAGGAGGGTCAGGGGAGACATGATAACGACATATAAAATACTGCACGGAATAGATGAGGTGGACAAAGACGGGATGTTCCAGAGATGGGACACAGACACAAGAGGTCACAATTGGAAGTTGAAGACTCAGATGAATCAAAGGGATGTTAGGAAGTATTTCTTCAGTCATAGAGTAGTCAAGCCGTGGAATAGCCTAGAAAGTGAAGTAGTGGAGGCGGAAACCATACATAGTTTTAAGGCGAGGTATGATAAAGCTCATGGAGCAGGGAGAGAGAGGACCTAGTAGCAATCAGTGAAGAGGCGGGGCCAGGAGCTACGACTCGACCCCTGCAACCACAAATAGGTGAGTACACACACACACACACACACACACACACACGAGTGGCATGTTGGTAAAGAACTTAATTTCCTTCCTCAGAGAATAAGCATTTTCCACAAGACTTCGCAAATAAAATTTAATTTTTCTGGAACCCATCACGTTTCTCTCCCGAGGAGACGCTCCATAGAACACAGCAGACACAGTAATATTAACACAGCCAATACGAATACTCACCTTGTCAGGGACACACAACAGTAACGTGCATGACGTTTCTAAAAGCTTTTTTTTTTTTTCTTCTCTCAAAATACATAAAAAATGCTGGTTGTTAAGAAAGGTTTGTCTCCAGCAACAATGGCTTGTTAGGTGATGATAGGCAGGTTGTGTGGCTAGAGGAGAGAGAGACGGTGGTGGTGGTTGTTGTAGCTGTGTTGGTGGCACCGCTACCGCAAGTGCTGGCGGTTGTTATGGTTGTAGTGGTGGAGCTGTTGTTTGTGTGGTGGTGGAGGTGATGTTATTTGTGTGGTGGTGGAGGTGCTGTTTGTGTGGTGTAGGTGCTGTTGTTTGTGTGGTGGTGGAGGTGCTGTTATTTGTGTGGTGGCGGTGGAGGTGCTGTTATTTGTGTGGTGGTGGTGCTGTTGTTTGTGTGGTGGTGCGGCTGTTGTTTTTTTGTGTGTTTTTGTGTGTGTGGTGGAGGTACTGTTGTTTGGTGGTGGTGCTGATGTTTCTTTGTGCGGTGGTGCTGTTGTTTGTGTGTTGGTGGAGGTGCTGTTATTTGTGTTGTTGTGCTGCTGTTGTGTGTGTGGTTCTGCTCCTGTTTCTTTGTGTGGTGATGCTGGTGTTTGTATGGTGGTTTTGTTGGTATGATAGTGGTGCTGTTGTTTGTGTGGTGGTGATGGTGCTGTTGTGTGTTTGGGTGGTGGTGATAGTGCTGTTGTTTGTTTGTGTGATGGTGCCGTTGTTTGTGTGGTGGTGGTGCTGTTGTTTGTTTGGTGTTGGTTGTGGTAGCTTTTGTTTCCATGGTGGTGGTAGCTCTTGTGTGTTTCTGTAGTAGTGGTGGTGGTAGATGTTGAGGTGATACTTGGTATAGTTGTAGTGGTGGTTATAGCATGGTGGTGAAGGTATTGATGGTTGTTGAGGTAGTGGTATTGTGGTGGTGGTGGTTGTGGTAGTACTGATGACTGGTGCTGGTACTAATGGTTGTTGTGGTAGTGGTATTATGGTACTGGTGGTTGTACTACTGATGACTGGTGCTGGTACTAATGGTTGTTGTGGTAGTGGAGTTATGGTACTAGCGGTTGTACTGCTGATGACTGGTGCTGGTACTAATGGTTGCTGTGGTAGTGGTGTTATGGTACTGGTGGTTGTACAACTGATGACTGGTGCTGGTATTAATGGTTGTTATGGTGCTTCAAGGACACATGATAAACACTCACCCAGACTCCTGAGTGGTAGCCGGGTATTGGACAAGACGTTCTTAGTGGCAAGAGTGAGCGAGTGTCGCAGTCGATGAATTACGTACAGATAGTATTGTTATAATAGAGGTGTCAGCCGCCCTTAGAGAGGTCAGGCAACCCATTCTCGCTAATGCTGTGTGGAGTTGTCACTTACATTGTCAGCAAATATCTCAGTTGACTTTGTTTAGTGTAATAATGTTAGTAGCATTACCGACAATAAGTTATATAAGAGGACGCCTGTGCATCTAATGTGACATTTTATCGTGGCAACGTTTCACTCTCCATTTCGCTCTCATTAGTTAGTTAAACGTGTATCCTTTTACCTAACTCTGTTTAGATTATGTTAATTTTGGTTATACTAAGATAGGTGTCGTGTAGTTTAGTTTACGCTAGATGGTCCTTTCTTAATAAATAAGGACATACCATAGAGTAAATAACATATAGGTTGTGACGTGCCAACAGACAACGTCAACCCACTGAATACAGTAGAAAGGTCCGTCTCAGTTAATCACAGTTCACGACTCGTTCAACAGACGCCTATTTGACTGTCTCAGCAGTAGTGATATACTGTCATTAAAATGATATGCTGGGTAAGATGTGGGAATGCCCCTTGGCTAACCCATGTTGGACTCGACATGATTCTTTACATGAGAGAGAGAGAGAGAGAGAGTAGGTGGAGAAAGCTCCATATTTAAATTTTGTTTTGAGCAAGGATTATAGCGTAAAAAAAATTGTACTTCACTGCTTTGTGCACATATGAGCGTGTGTGTATATATGTGTGTGTGTGTTGAATGAATTTGTGTACGTACGTACATTTATTAGTGTACAGAAACTGGCTGGTAACAGTGTGTGTTGGCAGCACGCGCTCACAAGCACGCACACACACACCTTGGACCTTTTTGGGCAAGTTTTTTTGCTTCCCTGTCAGGAGTGAACAGCATCGCAGGCAGTAGCTGAGTGATGACCAGGGCTTGGTGACGCAGGTCTCTACTTCCACGGTGTGAGAGCTGACCAGCCCACTCTGTGTGTTGTTTGTGTGTTTTGTGTGTGTGCGTGAATGTGTGTGTGTGTGTGTGTGTGTGTGTGTATGTGTGCCTGTGTGTTCACCTATTTGTACTCACCTATTTGTGGTTGCAGGGGTCGAGTAGTAGCTCATGGCCCCACCTCTTCGCTAGTTGCTACTAGGTCCACTCTCTCCCTGCTCCATGAGCTCTATCGTATCTCTTCTTAAAGCTATGAATGGATCCTGCCCCCACTGCATCACTCTCCAGATTGTTCCACTTCCTGACAACTCTGTGAGTGAAGAAATACTTCCTAACATCTCTGTGACTCATCTGAGTGTGTGTGTGGGTGTGTGTGACTAGCTACAGGGGTAGAGTTCTGGTCGTGATATCCTGTCCTCAGTAATGATTTCATTATATAATTTGTTTAAAATATGCAGTGGTTGCAACACTTTCTACCTGGTTTACAGCAGTCCATTGTTCCATCACACAGTGAAGACATTTTTTTTCTAGTATCTTTTCAATTCCACTTTTTCTTCACTATGAAACCATGGCCTCTTGTCATCCCTGTTGCAAGTACTAAATATTCCTTTATCTATTTTGTTCATATTTATTTATGACATATGTGGTTATTTCGTCTCCATATTATCATGTGTGGGCTTCAAACACTAAGTGCTGGTGTATCTATATTCAGAGTTGTTTTTCCACTGAATTTGGGCAGTGTATTTGCCAAATATGTCAGTTTTTATAGTAAAATATATAAACTTGTACATTAAAAAAAACATGTATGAGTGAGTGTGTGTATTCATATATAACCCACACTTTCAAGAGCTAGATTTTAATGACTTGATAGTGGTCAGTGTGGGTCCACCATCAAGCCACAACTGAGCAAGAAAGGCAGAGAAGGCTAGAAAACAGGTGGGGATATGTGTATATGTGAATGAGAAACGGGAAAGGTTGGGGTGTATTTCGCTAAGTACATAACGTATCAGGCTACACACTTTGTTAGGAGGTAATGTGATAGGGGCGGTAGTATTGACAGTCGCCCTCACAGAAGAAAGCACTAGCTGCCTTATATGACCAGGTGGGCGTGTTGTTTGAAAGCTCTTCATATCCTCCAGACATTTTTGCGTGCTCAAGGCAGAAGTGATAGTAGGTTTTTTCCTCCCATTGCCATTATTTTTTCGGCGGTGTTGTGGAGGAGAATGTTGCAGCACTCGTTCCAGCGCTAATCTGAGAAGTGTAAGGTGGCAGTCGTATATTTTAGTGCTGCTTGGTTTGTCCGAGAGGTGCAGATGTATGACTGGTTTTGATTTGCTGGGTTGCTTTTTGGTGTGCTGGATTTTTTTTTTTAAATCACTTGTTCTCTCTAGGCTGGAATACTACTGTACATTAACATTTCCATTCAAGGCAGGTGAAATTGCAGATCTAGAGAATGTACAGAGAACCTTAACTGCTGAGAACGCTTGGAAGCACTTGACTTGTACTCACTGGAGCGCAGGCGAGAAAGATACACCATAATCTACACCTGGAAGATTCTGAAGGGACTGGTCCCTAATTTGTACACAGAAATCACTCCCTACGAAAGCAAAAAGACTTGGCAGGCGATGCAACATACCCCGAGTGAATAGTAGGGGCGCCATTAGTACACTAAGAGAAAACAAAATAAGTGTCCGGGGCCCAAGACTGTTCAACAGCCTCCCACCAGCCATAAGGAGAATTACCAATAGACCCCTCGGTGTCTTCAAGAGGGAGCTGGACAGATACTTAAAGTCAGTGCCGGATCAGCCGGGCTATCGTTCATACGTTGGACTGCGTGTGGCCAGAAGTAACAGCCTCCTTGATCAATTCCTGATCCACTAGGAGGCCAGATCATGGACCAGGCCGCGGGGGCCTTGGTCCCCGGAATACCCTCCAGGTAGACTATGTGTTTATATTCCCATTGTATCTGTATTTTATACCATTTATTTCTATACGTAGGTAGTACTGAACTGAAAAAAGTCACTGGATGGCGAAACGTCTTCTAATAAAGATGTCAGTGTGCTGCATATTTGTCTTATTCGTCATCTTGTCGGTACTGTATACCAGTATCTCCTCAAAGGAAGTTCCTTGATGCTGGTGAGGGGCTCTTGATCTAGGGAATTGGATCTGTGCTACAGTTCCCTGAATTGAGCCTGAATGCCATCCATCCCCTCTCACATGCGCTGTATAATCCTACGAGTTTAGCGCTCCCCAATGATAATAATAATAATAATGTATACCAATATTATTACGATTCTGGCTTAATACACTAATATCATATTCTTGCCATCTCGCCTCCTGTTTGCCATTACTTTCTTATATGATAACATATACTGTCTTATTGAATTACACGATGTTCACAATGCATTTCATTTGATATTAATTTTGTCTCCTAATTTTTACAGGTAGGTAATGTTCAAGAATCCTCCTAACACCGGCGGAGGTAAGTTATATAATACTGTCAAAAGGGAGGCGAAGGTGAGATAAGTGGAACATTTAAACTCAACAATGGGGTGACACTATAAGTGACCTGTGGCCTGGTGGCTAAAGCTCCCGCTTCACACACGGAGGGCCCGGGTTCGATTCCCGGCGGGTGGAAACATTCGACACGTTTCCATAGCTGACATCAATGACATACTACTATATAGAAAGTCCCTTGTTATGCAGAGCATTTCGGGCAAATTAGGTCAATTTTGTCGCGGGATGCGACCCACACCAGTTGATTAACACCCAGGTACCCATTTTCATTGATGGGTGAACATAGACAACAGGTGTAAGGAAACACGCTCAGTGTTTCCACCTTTCCCGGGAATCGAACCTAGACCCTCAGCGTGTGAAGCGAGAGCTTTGCCACGCCTGGTGGCAAAGTTCGTTTTCAAACGTTAATTTCCGCGCGGTCCAGACAGAGCACGTAAGTTAAATTTAGTTATTCTAGAGAACTTGGGACACCATAATCCTACTATCCAGCCAAATCTACTTGTAATTCTTGTAAATAGTTTTCAAGATAGTGTCGACGCTTGTTTAGTTGGAAAGTGCACGCATGATGTAGTTAAACTGCTTGTTTACTGTGGTCACTACAAGCACTTGCAGTTTTTTTCTTGGATAGTGTTTACAGGTTCTATTTGTCTTATATGTTTTAATGTCTGAGCGTTGATGATTAGGTTATGTAAGATTTGTCAGGAAACAGGACAAGTGTTTATGGTGTCGGGAATCACCTCCCTCCCTCCCCCCGGCCCGGTCTTATAACTTGTCAAGTAAGTATTACAAGAATAAGAACCGTAGAAACTCATAGGAAGGCAGACCTTAGTGTGTACTGAATGTAAGTAAAAGTTTGTAAAAGTTATCTGGCATTTAATGTGTTCACGAATTAGAGATAAATGAACATCAACCCTGACAGTGTATAGTAACATTGAATGGACTTGTTTCATACTTGCATGGCAGGCAGGACGGTGGTACCTTCCAGGTTGCTTGATGTCTGCCTATATTGGTGAGTGGATGCCACCTTCACCGGTAATTAGCATTAGTGAGGAACGTACAAAAAACGCAACCCTCAGAGTACGTAATGATATAAACTTGTAGTTAATATACGTTTGTTGCTGATTAGTGTTGTACTCACCTAATTGTACTCACCTAATTTTGGTTGCAGGGGTCGAGACTCAGCTCCTGGCCCCGCCTCTTCACCGACCGCTACTAGGTCCTCTCTCCCCCTGCTCCATGAGCTTTATCATACCTCGTCTTAAAACTATGTATAGTTCCTGCCTCTACTACATCGCTTGCCAGACTATTCCACTTCCTAACTACTCTATGACTGAAGAAATACTTCCTAACATCCCTTTGACTCATCTGAGTCTTCAGCTTCCAATTGTGACCCCTTGTTTCTGTGCCCCATCTCTGGAACATCCTGTCTATTCCACGCAGTATTTTGTATGTCGTTATCATGTCTCCCCTAACCCTCCTGTCCTCCAGTGTTGTCAGACCGATTTCCCTTAACCTTTCTGCATAGGACATTCCCCTTAGCTCTGGAACTAGCCTTGTTGCAAAGCTTTGCACTTTCTCTAATTTCTTGACGTGTTTGACCAGGTGTGGGTTCCAGACTGGTGCTGCATACTCCAGTATGGGCCTGACGTACACAGTGTATAAAGTCTTGAACGATTCCTTACTGAGGTACCGGAACGCTATTCTCAGGTTTGCCAAGCGCCCATATGCCGCAGCAGTTATCTGGTTAATGTGTGCTTCTGGCGATGTACTCGGTATTATACTCACTCCTAGGTCTTTCTCCTTGAGTGAAGTTTGCAGCCTTTGGCCACCTAGCCTATACTCTGTCTGCAGTCTTCTTTGCCCTCCTCCGATCTTCATGACTTTGCATTTGGCTGGGTTAAATTCTAGGAGCCAGTTTCTGGACCACACATCCAGCCTGTCCAGGTCTCTTTGTAGACCTGTCTGATCCGTGTCTGATTTAATTCTCCTCATTAACTTCACGTCATCTGCAAACAGGGACACTTCTGAGTCTATCCCTTCCGTCATGTCCTTCACATATACCAAGAATAGCACTGGTCCCAGGACTGACCCCTATGGGACCCCGGTCGTCACTGTCACCCACTGTGATACTTCATCACGGACCATGACTCGCTGTTGCCTCCCTGTTAGGTATTCTCTGATCCATTGCAGTGCCCTTCCTGTTATACGTGCCTGTTCCTCTAGCTTCTGTACTAATCTCTTGTGAGGAACTGTGCCGAAGGCCTTCTTGCAGTCCAAGAAAATGCAATCAACTTACCCCTCCCTCTCATTTCTTACTTCAGTTACCTTGTCGGAAAACTCAAGTAGGTTTGTGACACAGGATTTGCCTTCCATGAATCCGTGCTGGTTGTCGTTTATAATCTTGTTCTGTTCCAGGTGCTCCACCACTCTCCTCCTGATAATCTTTTCCAAGACTTTGCATAATATACATGTCAGTGACACTGGTCTATAATTTAGTGCTTCATTTCTGTCTCCCTTCTTAAAGATGGGGACTACATTTGCCTTCTTCCATACTTCAGGTAGTTACCCAGTTTCAAGGGAAGTGTTGAAGATTTTGGTTAGTGGCACACGTAGTGTCCCTGCTCCCTCTCTAAGGACCCACGGAGAGATGTTATCCGGTCCCACCGCCTTTGAGGTATCAAGGTCACTTAGGAGTTTCTCCACCTCCTCCTCAGTTGTGTGTAATTCATCCAACACTTGTTGGTATATCCCTTGTTGCTGTACGCCACTGTTTTGTCTTCCCATTGTCCCTTCAGCCTCCACTGTAAATACTTTCTGAAATCTCATGTTGAGCTCCTCACATACCTCCTGGTCGTTTCTTGTAAGCTCCCCACCTTCTTTCCTCAGCCTGATTACCTGGACCTTGACTGTTGTCTTCCTCCTGATGTGGCTGTAGAGTAGTTTCGGGTCAGACTTGACTTTCGATGCTATGTCATTTTCATACTGCCGCTGTGCCTCCCTTCTTATCTGTGCATACTCGTTTCTGGCTCGTCAACTAATCTCTTTATTCTCCTGAGTCCTTTGCCTTCTGTACTTTTTCCATTCTCTAGAGCACTTAGTTTTTGCCTCCCTGCACCTTCGGGTAAACCAAGGGCTCGTTCTGTCCTTCCCATTATTTCTGTTACCCTTGGGAACAAACCTTTCCTCTGCTTCCTTGCATTTTGTTTTTACAAAGTCCATCATTTCGTTTACTGATTTTCCTACAAACTCCTGTTCCCACTGAACCTCCTGCAGGAAGGTCCTCATTCCTGTGTAGTCTCCCCTTTTATAGTTTAGCTTTTCCCTTACTACTCCTGTTACCCCCTCCACTTTTAGCTCCATGATGTATTCAAAGCTCATAACTACGTGGTCACTAGCTCCAAGGGGCCTTTCATATGTGATGTGTTCAATGTCTGAGCTACTCAGGGTGAACACGAGGTCCAGTCTTGCTGGTTCATCCTCCGCTGTCTCTCTGGTAGTATCCCTAACATGTTGGTGCATGAGATTTGCCAGCACCACATCCATCATATTGGCTCTCCATGTTTCAGGACCCCCATGTGGCTCCAGGTTTTCCCAATCAATCTCCCTGTGATTGAAGTCGCCCATGCTGTGTGTGTGTGTGTACTCACCTAGTTGAGGTTGCAGGGGTCGAGTCCTAGCTCCTGGCCCCGCCCGCCTCTTCACTGTTCACTACTAGGTCACTCTCCCTGAACCGTGAGCTTTATCATACCTCTGCTTAAAACTATGTATGGATCCTGTCTCCACTACATCGCTTCCCAAACTATTCCACTTCCTGACAACTCTGTGGCTGAAGAAATACTTCCTAACTTCCCTGTGATTCATCTGTGTCTTCAACTTCCAGCTGTGTCCCCTTGTTGCTGTGTCCCATCTCTGGAACATCCTGTCTTTGTCCACCTTGTCAATTCCTCTCAGTATTTTGTATGTCGCTATCATGTCCCCCCTATCTCTCCTGTCCTCCAGTGTCGTCAGGTCGATTTCCCATAACCTCTCCTCGTAGGACATACCCCTTAGCTCTGGAACTAGTCTTGTTGCAAACCTTTGCACTTTCTCTAGTTTCTTGACGTGCTTGGCTAGGTGTGGGTTCCAAACTGGTGCCGCATACTCCAATATGGGCCTAACGTACACGGTGTATAGGGTCCTGAACGATTCCTTATTAAGATGTCGGAATGCTGTTCTGAGGTTTGCTAGACGCCCATATGCTGCAGCAGTTATTTGGTTGATGTGCGCTTCAAGAGATGTGCCTGGTGTTATACTCACCCCAAGATCTTTTTCCTAGAGTGAGGTTTGTAGTCTCTGGCCCCCTAGACTGTACTCCGTCTGCGGTCTTCTTTGCCCTTCCCCAATCTTCATGACCTTGCACTTGGTGGGGTTGAACTCCAGGAGCCAATTGCTGGATCAGGTCTGCAGCCTGTCCAGATCCCTTTGTAGTTCTGCCTGGTCTTCGATCGAATGAATTCTTCTCATCAACTTCACGTCATCCGCAAACAGGGACACTTCGGAGTCTATTCCTTCCGTCATGTCGTTCACAAATACCAGAAACAGCACTCGTCCTAGGACTGACCCCTGTGGGACCCCACTGGTCAAAAGCGCCCACTCTGACACCTCGCCACGTACCATGATTCGCTGCTGTCTTCCTGACAAGTATTCCCTGATCCATTGTAGTGCCTTCCCTGTTATCCCTGCCTGGTCCTCCAGTTTTTGCACTAATCTCTTGTGTGGAACTGTGTCAAACGCCTTCTTGCAGTCCAAGAAAATGCGATCCACCCACCCCTCTCTCTCTTTTGTCTTACAGCTGTCACCATGTCATAGAACTCCAGTAGGTTTGTGACACAGGATTTCCCATCCCTGAAATCATGCTGGCTGCTGTTGATGAGATCATTCCTTTCTAGGCGTTCCACCACTCTGCTGATAATCTTCTCCATGACTTCGCATACTATACATGTCAGTGACACTGATCTGTAGTTTAGTGCTTCATGTCTGTCTCCTTTTTTTAAAAATTGGGACTACATTTGCTGTCTTCCATACCTCAGACAATCTACCTGTTTCGATAGATGTAGTGAATATTGTTGTTAGGTGTGTGTGTGTGTGTGTGTGTGTGTGTGTGTGCGTACACATTGAAAAAAAAAGGTTGCTGGTATCCCCTCAACTCCACTTTTTCTCAATTTACAAGTGTGATCTCTTGTTTTCCGTGTTGCAGTTCCCGAGATATCATTATATTCACAAGAATATTCTTTCATTTCCTTTTATGGCCTCTTATGAGTGGTTGTCATGTCTCTTTTTCCTTCTATCAGGAAGACCAGGTGGAAGACTTTTCCTAACTCGAACACGTACAGTATTTATTTGGATATGGACAGAACAATACGGCCGCATGTTTCAATTTTGGGCAAATATTTAGTTGAATAATGGCTTGGGGTGTGCTAGTGCTGTGTAGCGAGGCGCGGGAGTGCCACGAGTGACCTTCAGGGCTGTGGTTATGTTGCCGGTGAAAGCTAACAGCAATGGTGGTGATGGTGCTGGTGGTGGTACTGCTGCTACTAGCTGGTGGTGGTGATGGTGCTGGTGGTTGTACTGCTGCTGCTAGCTGTGGTGGTGGTGATGGTGCTGCTGGTTGTACTGCTGCTGCTAGCTGTGGTGGTGATGGTGCTGCTGGTTGCACTGCTGCTACTAGCTGTGATGATGATGGTGCTGCTGGTTGTATTGCTGCTGCTAGCTGTGGTGATGGTGCTGCTGGTTGTACTGCTGCTGCTAGCTGTGGTGGTGATGATGCTGCTGATTGCACTGCTGCAACTAGCTGTGATGATGATGGTGCTGCTAGTTGTACTGCTGCTACTAGCTGTGATGATGATGGTGCTGCGGGTTGTACTGCTGGTGCTAGCTGTAGTGGTGATGGTGCTGCTGGTTGCACTGCTGCTGCTAGCTGTGGTGGTGGTGATGGTACTGGTGATTGTACTGCTGTTGCTAGCTGTGGTGGTGATGGTGCTGCTGGTTGATAGTGATAGTAGTATTAACTTAATGATAGTGATAATAGTGTTAACACTTATGATAGTGATAGTTTTAACAGTAATGATAGTGATGGTAGTGTATAAAGGAACAAATACTGGATGGTTCTCTACACCCATCACATAATAACCCCTTACAGCTCTGTAATTATATCACTCAGAGTACAACCAAAATTTCTCGAGTTCATTTGTGGTTCACTGCGAGACGTATGGGCCACTCTGATGTCTCTGCTCACCTAGCAGTAAAAATATATACCGTATTTTCCGGCATATGAGACATGTAAGACAATGTTTCCAAGCAGTTGTAACGTAACGTTAGTAAACAACTGCTAACGTGTAACACAAAGCCTACCCTTGACCTTGAGCATATAAGGCGCAGATTGCTTTTCCAAGACTTTTTGTGGGAAAAACGCGCCTTATATGCCGGAAAATATGATACCTAAGTGGCAGATTGCATTTTTTAACATATTCTCTATGATATCTACCAAATGAGATCAAACGCTATAGTTCCCTTTAATATTCCATCACCCAGGAAAAGATTCGTTCAAGTTGTTGAAATCTCTCAACTTGAGCTGGGAGACTTCAGTTGAGCAGTGAGAATATCGTAAAATATTCCAGCAAGGGTTTATCAACTATGGCAGCTTCAAAGGTTTGTTTCCAGCATAGCTGGAGTTACTATCACTTGGGAATTGCCATCTCTCAGGATAGACTATCACAGGTTGCATCCTGATGAAAAAACACAGTACAGACCTACTGGTAGCAGCATCTTGCACAAAGTTGCAGTTTGTATGAAAGCTTCGAACTTGGTGGATGTATTTAAGTATTGAGTAAAAGTTATGTGTAGAGTGCGGTGTATCTGAGTGCAGTGCATGAGTACGGTGTATGAGTGCGGTGCATAAGTGCCGTGTATCTGGTGCGGTGAATGAGTGCTGTGTATGTGTGCGGTGTATCTGAGTGTGGTGCATAAGTGCGGTGTATGTGTACGGTGTATCTGAGTGCGGTGCATGAGTGCTGTGTATGTGTGCGGTGTATCTGAGTGCGGTGCATGAGTGCTGTGTATGTGTACGGTGTATCTGAGTGCGGTGCATGAGTGCTCTGTATGTGTGCGGTGTATCTGGTGCGGTGAATGAGTGCTGTGTATGTGTGCGGTGTATCTGAGTGCGGTGCATAAGTGCGGTGTATGTGTACGGTGTATCTGAGTGCGGTGCATGAGTGCTGTGTATGTGTGCGGTGTATCTGAGTGCGGTGCATGAGTGCTGTGTATGTGTGCGGTGTATCTGAGTGCGGTGCATGAGTGCTCTGTATGTGTGCGGTGTATCTGAGTGCGGTGCATGAGTGCTGTGTATGTGTGCGGTGTATCTGAGTGCGGTGCATGAGTGCTCTGTATGTGTACGGTGTATCTGAGTGCGGTGCATGAGTGCTGTGTATGTGTGCGGTGTATCTGAGTGCGGTGCATGAGTGCTCTGTATGTGTGCGGTGTATCTGAGTGCGGTGCATGAGTGCTGTGTATGTGTACGGTGTATCTGAGTGCGGTGCATGAGTGCTCTGTATGTGTGCGGTGTATCTGAGTGCGGTGTATGTGATGGTGATAATTAAACCAACGACAGTCACCACCACCACCGCCAGCACGGCACATTAAACCCTCAAGGTCACCATAAGGTTCCATGAAGTCGATCACTAGGTTAGTGTGTGTGTACTCACCTAGGTTAGTGTGTGTGTGTGTGTGTGTGTGTGTGTGTGTGTGTGTGTGTGTGTGTCTGTGTGTGTCTGTGTGTGTGTGTGTTTGTGTGTGTGTTTGTGTGTTTGTGTGTGTGTGTGTGTGTGTGTGTGTGTGTGTGTGTGTGTGTGTGTGTGTGTGTGTGTGTGTGTCGCGCAAACGTCTTCAAGAGAGGAAGGAAGAGGAGGTGCTGGTAGAGAGAGAGAACGTACGTCAGCGGGGATCATTCACACACAGGTGTGTTGGCCTCTGTTGATTACCTCAAGCACACGGCGGCCTCCACTACCTTCACCGCCATACGTGACGCAATGCGTCTCTACGTCTTCCCCTCCACTGCTAGCGGCGCGCTTCGTGACGCACTTCGTGACGCCAGCAGGAACCTGCAACTGCTGCCAGCATTACTTATGTCGACTTCACTTTTTACAGTATTCCTTATGGAACAGTATAAAAAACAAGTTGGATAATAGGCTATAATATGCATATAAATGACAAAATTAATGTTGTGTAGAAAAACAAATTCTCTTAAACTTTAATCAAACTTGCTTTTCTAAACTGAATTTTAAGTGAAAAATTGAGACGAATCGTAACAGTGAAATCCATTGTGTGTGTGTGAGAGAGAGAGAGAGAGAGAATTTATTGACTACACCCGTAATGTGCTGCTACACTTCTCTATGATAGTTACATTATGGAAATACCCTCACTGCCTTGCTACTCTGTATGATAGTTTAACTGTGAGAACACTAGCAGTGTGCTGGTACTCCAAATGATAGCTACATTGATAACACCAGCACTGTTGTTACTGTTGTATGATAGTTACATTGATAACACCAGCACTGTTGTTACTGCTGTATGATAGTTACATTGATAACACCAGCACTGTTGTTACTGCTGTATGATAGTTACATTGATAACACCAGCACTGTTGTTACTGTTGTATGATAGTTACATTGATAACACCAGCACTGTTGTTACTGTTGTATGATAGTTACATTGATAACACCAGCACTGTTGTTACTGTTGTATGATAGTTACATTGATAACACCAGCACTGTTGTTACTGCTGTATGATAGTTACATTGATAACACCAGCACTGTTGTTACTGCTGTATGATAGTTACATTGATAACACCAGCACTGTTGTTACTGTTGTATGATAGTTACATTGATAACACCAGCACTGTTGTTACTGTTGTATGATAATTACATTGATAACACCAGCACTGTTGTTACTGTTGTATGATAGTTACATTGATAACACCAGCACTGTTGTTACTGCTGTGTATGATAGTTACACTGATAACACCAGCAGTGTTGTTACTGCTATGTATGATAGTTACACTGATAACACCAGCAGTGTTGTTACTGCTGTGTATGATAGTTACACTGATAACACCAGCACTGTTGTTACTGCTATGTATGATAGTTACACTGATAACACCAGCAGTGTTGTTACTGTTGTGTATGTTAGTTACACTGATAACACCAGCAGTGTTGTTACTACTATGTATGATAGCTACACTGATAACACCAGCACTGTTGTTACTGTTGTATGATAGTTACATTGATAACACCAGCACTGTTGTTACTGCTGTATGATAGTTACATTGATAACACCAGCACTGTTGTTACTGCTGTATGATAGTTACATTGATAACACCAGCACTGTTGTTACTGCTGTATGATAGTTACATTGATAACACCAGCACTGTTGTTACTGCTGTGTATGATAGTTACATTGATAACACCACCAGTGTTGTTACTGCTGTGTATGATAGTTACACTGATAACACCAGCAGTGTTGTTACTGCTGTGTATGATAGTTACACTGATAACACCAGCAGTGTTGTTACTGTTGTGTATGATAGTTACACTGATAACACCAGCAGTGTTGTTACTGCTGTGTATGATAGTTACACTGATAACACCACCAGTGTTGTTACTGCTATGTATGATAGTTACACTGATAACACCAGCACTTGTTATTGCTGTGTATGATAGTTACACTGATAACACCAGCAGTGTTGTTACTGCTGTGTATGATAGTTACACTGATAACACCAGCAGTGTTGTTACTACTATGTATGATAGTTACACTGATAACACCAGCACTTGTTATTGCTGTGTATGATAGTTACACTGATAACACCAGCAGTGTTGTTACTGCTATGTATGATAGTTACACTGATAACACCAGCAGTGTTGTTACTGTTGTGTATGATAGTTACACTGATAACACCAGCAGTGTTGTTACTGCTGTGTATGATAGTTACACTGATAACACCACCAGTGTTGTTACTGCTATGTATGATAGTTACATTGATAACACCAGCAGTGTTGTTACTGCTGTGTATGATAGTTACACTGATAACACCAGCAGTGTTGTTACTGCTGTGTATGATAGTTACACTGATAAGACCACCAGTGTTGTTACTGCTGTGTATGATAGTTACACTGATAACACCAGCAGTGTTGTTACTGCTGTGTATGATAGTTACACTGATAACACCAGCAGTGTTGTTACTGCTGTGTATGATAGTTACACTGATAAGACCACCAGTGTTGTTACTGCTATGTATGATAGTTACATTGATAATAACAGCACTGTTGTTACTATGATAGTTACATTGTGGGAGCACCTACAGTGTGTTGCTGTATTCGGTATGATAGCTACATTGTGAAAATAATTGCTAACAGTGTTTTCCCCTGATATTCCAATTAATAGTGTAAGATGTCTGAGATGTGGTGGTAATTGTAGTGGTGTTTACAGTGGTTGTGGTTAGTGATGGTTGTCATGGTGGTGGTTGTGTGAGGGGTGATGTTAGTGGTGGTGGTTATAGTGTTTGCAATGGGTGTGGTTAGTGATTGTTGTCAGGGTGGTGGTGGTAGTTATAGTATTTGCAGTGTAATGATAGTGGAAAGGGCAGTGATAGTAATTAACCTCTGTCCGTTAGTGCCAATATCAAAATCAGTGTCGCCACCACCAGTACTGTAGATGCATCACTGGATATAGAAGTAAGGGTTACTTTATGAGCGAATATGTTCAATTTAAAAGAGAGGTCAACAAAGGGATAAAGGCTAAACCAGAGTAATTAAGGTTCCAAATCATACCACGAACGGGATTGAGCCCGTGGTCATTGAACCCGCGGGATTGACCGCGGGTTCAATCCTGCCCGTGGTATGGTTTGTTTGCAATCATGTCATTACGATTTCGTGAGTCAGTAAGGTTCCAAATCAGAGACAAATCCGAGAGGTTTCTTCCAAGTATATAGAAGACAAAATATAAAAAGTTTGATCCATATTCAACAGATTCTGAGTTGCCGATTGATAATAACAAAAAACTGTGCTCATTTTTTTTCTGTCAGTCTTCAAACATGAAAACACAAACGAAATCTCAGTAATTATTATTATTGTTACATAATATTGCAATCACTAGAAACTTGGTTTAGTAAACAGGTGGAATGATTAAAGGAAATCCCCGGGTACCAGTGTACTGTTTTCCAGGATCTTTGAGAATATAAGGTGCAATTTGGTGAGCCGCTAAATATCGTTTAAATATGTCAGTAAAAACGGGCATTGTGCCTGATATGTGGAAAATGTCTAATGTGATTTCTATGTATAAGGTGGGAGATAAATCCCTATCATCTTTTCAAGATTGATGGAATGATAACATCGACTCCAGACTGAGGGATTGATTACCTCTAACTCCTCCTGATCTTCACCATTCTTTTCTGTGTAGAACTGATGAAGCCACTGCGTGGCGAAACGCTTCCTCAATAAAGATACCCAAGTGTTATGCATGTGTCTAATTTATCAACTTGTCGGTTCTCTGAACCATTTATTCCCAGTGGAAAAACTATTAGAATCCATAATGGCATGTATAAATAGAAGCAACTTCATTTAGTGTAATTTGAGTCTCAACATGGATTCTCAAGGGGCTATTCATGCTTAACAAATTTACTGACTTTATTAAAGTATTTGAGACGGTGAAGTGTAGTAAAGAATTCGATGTTGTCCGCTTGGATTTCAGTAAGGCTTTTGATAGTCCTGCTGAGAAGATTGTTAAAGAGTAACACAAGGTTTAGGAGGAAATATTCTCTAACTGATCCTGTCATGACTGATAAATAGGAAACAAATATTTGTTAAAATGGAATGGAATCAGAATGTGAATCACTCACAAGTGGCTTTTTACAAGGATCACTTTTGGATCCCATGGTCATCTACGTTAATGACCTTCATGAGGGAATAAAAAGTAACAAGAATAAATATGACTGATGACACAAAATTGGTGACCAAATAGATTTAAATAAAATGCTGCTGATCTTCAGAATGATATAGACAAATTAATATTGTGGTCAGAAAGATGGCAGGTGAAGTTCAGTGTAAATGAAAATAATCCTTACACTTATATATAAACCAAACAATCTAGAATTTAATTACACAGAATGTCAAAATATAACTGCAATTATGAGAAGCAGAAATCTGAAACCAAGACAGCAATGACTAAGCACCCGTAATAAGATTCACAAAATGCTTGGATTTAGATCAAGAAATGTAAACTACAGGAATGCTAATGTTATTTTACAGCTATAAACATCATTAATAAGGCCTCATAAATTATGCGGTGTAGTTCTGTTCTCCATACTACAAAATGGATATCAATTCATTATAGAACTTAAAGAGAAAAATTACAAAATTAATCCACTGCATCTGGAATCTTTTATACGAAGATAGATTGAAAACCCTGAAAATACACGCCCTTGAAGACACACAGTGAGGGGAGATATGATTGAAATATATATACCAGAGAAGTTATGCATAAAGTAAATATAAATAGGGTCCTGAGGATAGGAAATGAGAATAGTGGATTAGCAGTAGAGGTGTATAGGAGGTCTGGAGTTTTACGACAACCGCGAGTTCAAGCCCCACCCGTGGTATGGTTTAATCCTGAAGCAGTTATGGAAAGCAGCAACTTCAGTAGATTAAAAAAAAATACACAAATAACCCGCACATAGAAGAGAGGACCTTACGACGACGTTTCAGTCCGACTTGGACCATTTACAAAGTCGTAAGCTCTCCTCTTCTATGTGCGGGTTATTTGTGTATCGCTACAGTCACGGTATTGTACCTTTTTTTATTTAAAAAAAAAACAGATGATGAGGGTTGTCCCTATCTTCGTTATCTCTCTCCTAATCCTACCTCACTTACTATATTTTTCTTATGAAATGGTGCCTCACAGACGTGCCTTACAGGTACTCTGTTTCGTAATCCAGACTTGACAGGTCGGACCTTACGAGCTCCCTGCCTGGAGGGAGTTCTGGGGGTCAACGCTCCCGCGGCCCAGTCCAGTGTATCACGGACTGATCAACCAGGCTGTTACTATTGGCGACACGCAATCAAATGGACTTTAAGTATCTGTCCAGCTTGTGTGACTTTGTAAATGGTCCAAGTCGGACCGAAACGTCTTCGTAAGCTCCTGTCTCCTATGTGCGGGTTAGTTGTGTACCTTACAAGCAACCTATTTCATAAACCAGACTCAACAGGTAGGGCCTTACAAGCACATTATGTTGTTACCCTACAAGCCATGCCCCCCACACACACATTATGTTGGTACCCTACAATCCACGCCCTCCACACACACACATGTTGGTACCCTACAACCCACGCCCACCCACACACACATGTTGGTACCCTACAAGCCACGCCCCCCCACACACACATGTTGATACCCTACAAGCAACGCCCCCCCACACACACACACACATGTTGGTACCCTACAAGCCACGCCCCCCCCCCACACACACATGTTGGTACCCTACAAGCCACGCCCCCCACAAAAAACACATGTTGGTACCCTACAAGCCACGCCCCCCACACACAGATGTTACCCTACAAGCCACCTCCCCACACACACATGTTGGTAGCCTACAAGCCACGCCCCCCACACACACGTTGATACTCTACAAGCCGCGCCCCCACACACGTTGGTACCCTACACACACGTTGGCACCCTACAAGCCACGCCCCCCCCACACACATGTTGGTACCCTACAAGCCACGCCCCCACTCACATGTTGGTACCCTACAAGCCACGCCCCCACACACACACACATGTTGGTACCCTACAAGCCACGCTGTAGACAGCCTGTACTGGCAGAGCACACAGCCTAGCCGTCTGCTCTGACTAGTTCATATTTCGCGGCATTCAGTGCTGCCCTCTGTAGGCCTACCTAGGTCGGTGGGACACACAGTCCACCCTCTCTCACTCCCGCTTCGACCGACTTGAGGTACACAGGTACTCCCCCTCCACGGACTGGCTTGCGGTCACTTCCTCACACTGCCCGTTGTGTACTCACTCCTACCCGATTAAAGCCAATCTAGTCCACGGCCGTATCATTGCTACCTACGCTACCTTCATCGGCACTAAACCGCTGTTCAACAGTAAGAACAGCAATAACAGTGGTGACAGCGGAGTCAGCGGCATTGTGAGCCTTTTCAGGGTGGAGGGGATCGGTCGACACCAGTCAACATCATCCGTCGTCATCCAACGCACCTGCTAGCCTAAAGAGTTATCTGCTACTCCCAGCGTCTTGACGGGACCCGAGATAGATCTTCGTCCTAGATTTTTCCCACAAAATCTGGACATAGGCATCACGGCGTCATCTCCAGCCTTAGCAGTCACGTGTTCACCTCATCACCCTCTCTACAGCCCTTCAACACTCTCCAGCACCATTCTCCTGCCTCCTACAGCGTCCCTACGCCCTTCGCAGCTACAAGAAGTAGAGGTGAGGTCGTTTAGTGTGTTGGCTCCGTGTGGCTCCACCCGTGACCACGAGGCAGCTCTCGGGTTGGTTTATACCCTAATCAGCGTGTAAACACACCAGCCTTATCTGCTTTGCAAAGACGTCCTTCTCGCCGTCCATGTGTGTTGTGTTCTTCCCAGTTTCCTCCAAGAAGTTCTACCTGGCTTAGCCACGTGGGAACCCAGTTGGCTTAGCCCCTAAGCCAGCAAAGTTCAGCGTCTACGGCAGCTCGTGACTCATCATAGTGTCTACAACTACTCAGCGCCTACGTATCTCCAGCCAGTGCAGTTTTTTTTTGTGTTGCCCAGTTTAAAAAAAATTTTTTTTTTTTTTTTTTTCCCTTTCCCTTGTTGTTTTATTCCCAGTTCATCACCAGTTCTGTTTTCCCCAGTGATTTGTTACAGTAAAACTTACTCGTCCCAGTTCAAAGTTTCACTTAAGCTTGTTTTTAGCACGTTCGAGTAGTGCAGTAAATGTTTTGTTCTCCGTGTGCTGAAGCCGCAGTCAGGCAGCGCGCCCAGACACGCTTGCCAGTGTAAACAACCATACACCAGCTGTGGTTCACGCCGGGTACCCACGTCTAATATTTTATACCTCCACAGAGTTACTCCGGTCTTTCCTGTTCTTCCCAAGTCCTTTCTGATATTTTTTTTCTACGACATTGAAGCCCCATAGCAGTATACAAATGCTACGAGGCGTGTAGTGACACTAGAACATCACTGAAAGTTCCAGCACCTGCCGTACCTTCGTCCACCTGCACTCAAAGTTAAGTAAACAGTGACTTACCTAGCATTTCCTAATATTTTGTGACATTATTTAACTGTCCTGCACCAATACAGTTAGTTACTGAAGCCATACTTCAGTAAATTGTTCAGTGTCATCAGTGCACATTTTGCCATTTACCTACAGCTTAAATTTTGTGAATTTATTTTTGCACTCCTACATTTTAAATTCCAGTTTTTTTATTCTGCTTCTTGCACCTCAGTTATTGATTTAAATTGTTCAGTGTTAACCATTTATACAATTTACCTCTCACATACAGTTTTCATGTAATTCCTGTGTGCTGTTATTTTTTTTTAGTTGCACCTGCAAGTTAGCCACAGATTGTTGACACCCCTGCACTGTTTTGTTTGTTAGTTTTTTTTTTAATAAGTGTAATCTTCAAGTACTTAAGTATTAGTATATTCTACCTGCAGTCATACAATCTGTGCCTAGCCCATTAAATTTTTTTTTCTGTTCCCCCATTTATTTTGCTCTACATATATTCTATGTTTTATCAGTGAATATTCACCTATGTGCATTGCTTTTTGCTATTTTATATACCCAAGTCATTGAGTGTATTTTTGGGAACCTGCTTATTTACCATTAATTACCAAAATTCCTTGTGAAGTTAATTAATTTTGACCTTGAGATTGTGCAAATTTTTTTTTCTTTTGCCAGTGTACACCCTGCTAACACCAGTTAACCTTTGCCATATTCTTGAATTTAATAATTTGCATTTTTATTAATTTTATTTTGTGTGCAATATAGCAATTCTGGTCAGTGTATTTTTTTTTGTGATTTTTGGCACTATTCCATACTCTGATATCTTTTTTGTGCCAACTTCCCTTGTGCTAGTGAATTACCCCTTTTTTTTTTGCATTTCAATTTGCAACTGTTAGCACCCGCAATCTTTTTAAACTGTGCTTGCAGCACAGTTTAGTGTTGTGTAGTACCTGATTTATTTTAATTTTGTGCAATTTTTGCTACCAGTGTTACAGTTCAGCTCCCTTTCATAAATTTTGTGCCAGATTCCTGGTGAAATTATTGACTATCCTTAGCTTCATTTTGTGCACTTCCCTGTAGTACATTCACTTGCATACATCTCTTATTTTGTGTTCAGAGTGTATCACTATTCCCCTTTTTATTGTTGTTTTGCTCAAATTATTTCTATCACTAAGCAGTTTACCTAGTACTGTGGTGCTGAGTTCTCTTTGACTCTGTTTTGAATTGTAGCCAGTGCATACCATTTCTTGCTCTGACCTGTTTACCATCTTCATGACCTACTTGCATTTCAACAATTGACGTCATGACTAAGACACGCAGTGGCCATGCCGTTACCCCAGATTCTGCTGGTGCCAGCAATGGTGCCTCAGCCAGCGTGAGCACGCGGCAGGGCATCGAAGCCTCAGCGACAGTTGGTCAACTTGTGGCTCAAGCCTCGACCACCAGTGGGCCGGCTCGTCGTCCACACCTGACCCTTATTTTTGACGGTCGTGCAAATAGTTTAGAGCCATGGCTGCAGTCAGTCGAGGCGACTGTTCAGGCTCTATTTGATAGCCCAACAGATACACAGTACATTCGTGCTGCTGTTGCGGCAGTGGATCTCACCCAGGGTGATATAGGTGCCTTTGTGCAGCTCAAGCGCGTTTGTAAGATTCAGTCTTGGGGTGAACTTAAGGAGGAATTTAGGCGTTATTTTCGGCGTAGTCGCCAACGCCATTACATTGACATCGTTACCAGCGTCTTGGCCGAATGTCAATACCGGCACGAAAGCCCCCTGGCTTGCATTTGCCGTTTCGAGCAAGCCGCCACGGACTTTACTGATGCCGTCAACTCCACTAAGTGGGCGGATGGTGATGGCCGTATTGCTATTAAAGACATCATCCCCATGCTGGCTGTCGGCATCATGCGGAGGGATTCCGCCCCTAACCTCTGGGCTGCCATTGATGCGCTAGGACTCGGCCCTCAGCACGACGTCCTGGGTGCATATGACGCCATCGACTCGCTCAAGCCGCCTTCCGAGCAAGGCAAGGTTTGCCGCTTTGCGGATGATCCCCTACCCATCCTTGCAGCGCCGTCCGCAGTGACCCCGCGGTCGCAGCCGGAAGTCACTTTTGCTGCTGCTGTCAGACAGCCAGCTCACAAAGGTTCTAACCCCAGTCCCACTAATACGCGCCTAAGTAAAAATAGCGACCACAGTAACAACAGTCGGTCTTATACAAAAAGGCAGTCATCGACTTCCTGGACCAGGGCGAAACGTCGCCAGCAGACACCACCCCCAACCTCACCCGCTAAGCGTGTAGTGACTTGTTTTAACTGTGGCAAACGAGGGCACTACCGATCTGAGTGTTACAAACTTAAGTCCCCGCAAAGTAACCGTCACCGTCCCCATGCCCAGTCTCGCGAGGGAATCTGTGTTTACCACAATACTTCCAGTCATACCTCCCATGAGTGTAACAAGCTGCGAAGTATGCTGACAGCTGAGTGGAGCAAGCAGTCGTCGCGCAATGCACATGCTCGTAGAAGCCCTTCCACTAGTTCGGGGGAAGAGGCGCGTCCGCAAAACCAGCGAAAGACGTAGTAACCCTGTCGGAGTCGCTGTATTCCGTCCCTGTCCGCAATGCATTCGCCGCCCTGGGCAGTGATACGCTTGCCGACAGTGAGGAAACCGAGTGTCTTGACGTTGTTGCTGAGACTCTTACCGTACCTTCCAGGTCGAGCCTCGTCAACAAGTGTCGAGCCTCGAGCAGCTGTGACTCCGGGGATCTCGTCGGCCTGTCATGCCTTCATGTTCGGTATGACAACCCATGTGGACCGCTCATCGAGTCCACTGTCCACAATAAGCCTGTTCAGCTTTTCCTAGACACAGGTTCGGTGGTTAACATTGTCCGCTCCACCTTTTTCCGAGACATTGGCCTTCACGCGGCCATGTTGACAGAGCCATCTGCCATTCAGACCTTGAGAGGAGTCTCAGGTAAACCGCTGACGGTTCGCGGTCGCACAACGCTAGAATTTGTGGTCCAGGGTCACAAGCTGTCCGCAAAATTCTTAGTCGTGGATGGTATTGTTTTCCATGGTGACCTGCTCATAGGGTTCAAAACCATGGCAGACCTTAGGATCCGTTTAGATCCAGCTGAGTGGAAAGCGGAATTCAACGGAGTGGATGTGCCCTTCTGGGGCGTGCGCTTAGGATCCACTACGTGCTACTCTGTCTCAGAGTATGCACAGTGCCTAGAATCGTTGGAAACCAGAGGTTTCCATAGCACATTCTCCCCGGGGTCGGTCTCTTGTCCTGATCGACCTCGTAGTAGAGCTCGTTGCCCATCACCTCCTGGCCATCAGCGCGTAGTTACCAGTGAAACCCAGTCTGGGGACGCCCAGTCTAACCTTCACTCTAACTCTGACGCTGTTGTAGAGACCAGCAGTTGTCAAGCCGCAGTATCCCTGTCGGCAGGCGACTGTCTGACTCGTGTCATGGCATCAGCGAGCAGAGTTACTGCTTGTACAAAGTATGACGTCACTTTGTCAGCTAACTCGCTCACTCCTGTTACGGTGTACGTGAGCAGAGCTTTTGAAGGAGACCATGTGCTGGTTGACAACGACACATGCCGAGTCAAGGGCCTCTCCCTTGAACCATCCTTGCACACAGTGCAACGTGGTAAGTTGCAAGTCCTTGTTGTCAACATGCATAGTCGAGAATTTCCCCTGCGGAAGAATACCTCACTTGTTGACCTTGTCAGATTCCCTCTCCCGGTGAGAGTGGAGGGTGAAGCCCCAGCTGACTTCCTTGTGAGTGCAGTTCTCCCAGGCGAGTCTGCTGCTGACTCTTCCAACACCCGGCCAGTGCAGGAAGATGATCTAGCTTTGACAGACTATCCTGAAGAGGTTCCAAAACTTCTCCAGGTTCTCAATCGTGCACGTTCTGCAGTTGCACTAGATGGTGAGTCAATGGGTTTGACCCCACTGATCTCTCACCGTATTCCACTTGACAAAGGTACTAAACCCATTTATGTACCTGCGTATCGCCTGCCACATGCGCAAAGAGTCTTCGCCGAAGAACTCATTACACGGATGCTCCGTGATGGAGTTATTGAGGAGTCCACTTCCCCGTGGAATGCTCCCCTTATTCTGGTTCCCAAGAAAGACGGAACCTGGCGCCCTGTTATCGATTACAGGAAACTGAATGCATGTACCATCCCAGACCGTTTTCCATTGCCAGTTCTGAACGACCTGTTGCAGAACATCGGCGATAATAAGGTCTTTTCAACTCTTGATCTTCTTCAAGGGTTCTGGCAGATCCCCCTCGATGATGAGAGTAGAGAGTTGACAGCTTTCTCTACTCCAACTGGTCATTACCAGTTCAGGAGGATGCCCTTCGGCTTGCGCGGAAGCCCAATCACGTTTAGTCGTTTGATGACGACAATTTTCCGTACCCTCCTAGGTGGCACGCTCATGGTCTACCTGGATGATCTCATAGTCATGTCGCAAGATGTCCCGTCACATCTTGAGAAACTTGACAGGGTATTGGACAGGCTAGCTCAGGCAAATCTTAAGGTAAAGCTCTCCAAATGTCATTTCCTCCGGAAGGAAATAAAATTTCTGGGTCACGTAGTAACTCAGAATGGCATAAAGACGGACGAGTCTAAAATCTCGGCCGTGCAGAAATTCCCCAGACCCATGACGGCGGATGCAGTCCGGTCCTTCATAGGCCTGGCGGGTTTCTACCGCACCTTTATCGCAGGTTTCTCCACCATTGCGGCACCCCTGACACGCTTACTCAAGAAGGATGCTCCTTTTGAGTGGACGTGCGATCAGGAACGAGCTTTTGTCATTCTTAAGAACAAGTTAACATCAGCCCCAACCCTTAGATTCCCTGATTTCACCAAGGCATTTACCTTGACGACTGATGCCAGCAAAGTTGGCATCGGTGCAGTCTTGTCACAAGAATCTAATGGGAAGCAACAGCCTATTGCCTATGCTAGCCGTGTTCTTACTAAAGCGGAAGTCAATTATTCAGTGACAGAGCTAGAAGCTTTAGCCATTGTATGGGCCCTGAGTCATTTTCGGGATATCATCTATCATTATCCTATCAAGATTTATACAGATCATTTACCCTTATTGGCCCTTTTTGCAAATAAGAACCTCTCGGGAAAGCATGCTCGGTGGTCGCTCACGTTCAATGACTACAACCCTGAAATTTGCTATGTCCCAGGTAAGCAAAATGTTGTAGCTGACGCCCTGTCGAGACATATAGCATTCGTGAGTGTCGGCAATTCGTTCTCTGTTGAGGACCTCGAGAGAGCCCAACGACAGGACCCTGTGTGGTCTCCAGTCCTTCGTTTCCTGACCAAGGAGGACGTTGACTTACAGGTCAAGTCTCCCGTTCCACTGAAGGATTTAGTGGTCAACCAAGGAGTACTGTGCCGTGTTGCACAGCTGGTGGACCCCGGCAGAACCGTATACCAACTGGTGATACCAGAGTCCATGATACCAGCTACTCTTAGGTTGATCCACAATGTCCCAGGTGTAGCGCACCCCGGGAAGGACCGCAGTATCAAACAGGCACGAATGAAATATTTCTGGCCTAAGATGGCATCGGACATTGCCAAGCATGTACACCAGTGTGTTGTCTGCCTACAGCACAAGGGTACCATTACAGGTCCTAACCCCATTCTAAAGTATCCCATTACAAAGGAGCCCTGGGAGAGAACTTCTGTCGACCTGTTGACGAACTTCTCGACCTCGGAGAAGGGAAATAAGCACCTGCTTGTAATGGTAGATAACTTGACGCGGTACAGTGAATTAGTACCCATTCCTGATAAAACCGCTGAAACGGTCGCTAGTGCTTTCCGTGAGCATGTTGTTCTTCGTCATACTTGCCCACGTGTCCTTCTGTCAGACAATGGGTCTGAGTTTATAAATGGCATAATGCAGGATCTTTGCTCCAGATTCAACATTCATCAAGCGCCAGTAGCTCCACGCCACCCTGCGAGTAATGGTCTTGCTGAACGTACAAATCGCAAAGTCCTGGAGGTGCTCAGAGTAACCGTTAACCCAAGTTGTACTACATGGGATGAGGCTATCCCAGACGTTCAGTGTACATTAAATTCCTCCCTCAACAGCTCGATCGGTGAGACACCTCATTTTGCTTTGTATGGCTATGACAAGCGCTTACCATATGAAATTCTGTTTACTCCACCTAGACCTACTTACGATACTGATAACCCCAGTGTAGTAAAGATGAGGACAACGCAGCTTGTCTTCCAGCGGGTACGAGAGAACCTTATGAAAGCTACTGATAGGTTCACGTCAGAGCGCAATGCCCACGCCAAGGAAAGCAAAGTGGAACCAGGTTGCAAAGTTATGTTGCTCAACCCAGTGCAGACCCCAGGTATGCACAAACTTGTCCCAAAGTTTGTGGGTCCTTACCGTGTCCTACGACAGCTCCGTGGCAATAAGTTCGAGGTGAGGGAGATTGCTACGGGAATTATCAAGGAAGCCCACCTCGATCACATGAAGTATGTGGACCATATGCAGGCCGAAGTAGAGCTGGAGGCGCGTGCGTTGCAACGCCACGATCAGACTAATGTTAGGGACAAACCGTCTACCCCTTCTCCCGCTACTGCTGGTACGGAAGACGGCCCAGTAAGGCTCCATACTTATGGCCTGCGACCCAGGACAACAGTACATTTCTGTGACATTGACGTACCTACTGACTTGTCCGACTCCTACGCTAGTTATGCTAATTGTTTGCTTGCAGAAATGGGTATAAATGCACACACATTGTATAGCTAGTTGATAATAGAGTCAGGGTGGACAACATCATGTAATTATGTAAATACTTTTAGAAGGGTACCCAGAGTGTAATGAATTCCATGGATATAGTATTATTGTATGTATGTGCACCAGTGTTTTTTTCTACGTAAGAAAAAAAGCCTGTATTACGGTCAGGGCAGTGCTGCCCTCTGAGTTACATGTCACACCTTAGGAAATGCTACTGTCAGTCATTGTTTGCAGATGTGAGCGTGCAACAACGTTAGTAGACGAGTGGTCAACTGATGTTCAGCCCTGCGGACAACCTGTTTATAGAAGATTTTAGTTCCAGTGCTGACGTCTCCCGGCTCTCTACTCGATGAAACAGCGCGGGCAAACCAGTTTTCTCTTCCCCTGGATGGGAGAGTTTTTTTTTTGCCTGTTGCATTTTTTTGTCCATTTTTTATTTACTAGTGAGCGAAAGCCAGTCCCTCTCTGGGGTAGCTAGTGTAATTCCTTTATACCTATGGGCCCACCAGTATTGTCGCGTCGGGACGACGCGAGGTGCGTGGCCGAGCAAATGTAGACAGCCTGTACTGGCAGAGCACACAGCCTAGCCGTCTGCTCTGACTAGTTCATATTTCGCGGCATTCAGTGCTGCCCTCTGTAGGCCTACCTAGGTCGGTGGGACACACAGTCCACCCTCTCTCACTCCCGCTTCGACCGACTTGAGGTACACAGGTACTCCCCCTCCACGGACTGGCTTGCGGTCACTTCCTCACACTGCCCGTTGTGTACTCACTCCTACCCGATTAAAGCCAATCTAGTCCACGGCCGTATCATTGCTACCTACGCTACCTTCATCGGCACTAAACCGCTGTTCAACAGTAAGAACAGCAATAACAACGCCCCCCACACACACATGTTGGTACCCTACAAGCCACGCCCTCCACACATGTTGGTACCCTACAAGCCACGCCCCCACACACACACGTTGGTACCCTACAAGCCACGCCCCCCACACACACATGTTGGTACCCTACAAGCCACGCCCTCCACACACACATGTTGGTACCCTACAAGCCACGCCCCCCACACACACACGTTGGTACCCTACAAGCCACGCCCCCCACACACATGTTGGTACCTTACAAATCACACTCCCCCACACACACGTTGGTACCCTACAAGCCACGCCCCCACGCACACACACACACACGTTGGTACCTTACAAGCCACGCCCGCCACACACACATGTTGGTACCTTACAAGCCACACCCCACATTCACACATGTTGGTACCCTACAAGCCACGCCCCCACACACACGTTGGTACCCTACAAGCCACGCCCCCACACACATGTTGGTACCTTACAAACCACACTCCCCCCACACACGTTGGTATCCTACAAGCCACGCCCCCCTCACACACACACGTTGGTACCCTACAAGCCACGCCCTCCGCACACCCACACATGTTGGTACCCTACAAGCCACGCCCCCGACACACATGTTGGTACTCTACAAGCCACGCCCCCACACACACACGTTGGTACCCTACAAGCCACGCCCCCATACACACACACGTTGGTACCCTACAAGCCACGCCCCCACACACACATGTTGGTACCCTACAAGCCACGCCCCCCACACATGCTGGTACCCTACAAGCCAGACCCCCATCCCCATACACACACATGTTGGTACCTTACAAACCACGCCCCCACACACGTTGGTACCCTACAAGCCACGCCCCCACACACACATGTTGGTACCCTACAAGCCACACCCCCCCACACAGGGTGGTACCCTACAAGCCACGCCCCCCACACACACACGTTGGTACCCTACAAGCCGCGCCCCTCACACACATGTTGGTACCTTACAAATCACACTCCCCCACACACACGTTGGTACCCTACAAGCCACGCCCCCACACACATGTTGGTACCTTACAAACCACACTCCCCCCACACACGTTGGTATCCTACAAGCCACGCCCCCCTCACACACACACGTTGGTACCCTACAAGCCACGCCCTCCGCACACACACACATGTTGGTACCCTACAAGCCACGCCCCCGACACTCATGTTGGTACTCTACAAGCCACGCCCCCACACACACACGTTGGTACCCTACAAGCCACGCCCCCATACACACACACGTTGGTACCCTACAAGCCACGCCCCCACACACACATGTTGGTACCCTACAAGCCACGCCCTCCACACATGCTGGTACCCTACAAGCCACACCCCCATCCCCATACACACACATGTTGGTACCTTACAAACCACGCTCCCACACACGTTGGTACCCTACAAGCCACGCCCCCCACACACACATGTTGGTACCCTACAAGCCACACCCCCCCACACATGTTGGTACCCTACAAGCCACGCCCCCCACACACACACGTTGGTACCCTACAAGCCGCGCCCCTCACACACATGTTGGTACCTTACACATCACACTCCCCCACACACACGTTGGTACCCTACAAGCCACGCCCACACACACGCACGTTGGTACCCTACAAGCCACGCCCCCACACACACACATGGTGGTACCTTACAAGCCACGCCCCCCACTCACACATGTTGGTACCTTACAAGCCACGCCCCCCACACACACACGTTGGTACCCTACAAGCCCCACACACATGTTGGTACCTTACAAATCACACTCCCCCACACACACGTTGGTACCCTACAAGCCACGCCCCCCACACACACGCACGTTGGTACCCTACAAGCCACGCCCCCCACACACACACATGTTGGTACCCTACAAGCCACGCCCCCCACACACACATGTTGGTACCCTACAAGCCACGCCCCCCACACACACACGTTGGTACCCTACAAGCCACGTCCCCCACTCACACACGTTGGTACCCTACAAGCCACGCCCCCCAGACACATGTTGGTACCTTACAAACCACACTCCCCCACACACGTTGGTACCCTACAAGCCACGCCCCCCACACACACGTTGGTACCCTACAAGCCACGCCCCACACACACACACACATGTTGGTACCCTACAAGCCACCCCCCCCACACACACATGTTGGTACCCTGCAAGCCACGCCCTCCACACATGTTGGTACCCTACAAGCCACGGCCCCACACACGTTGGTACCCTACAAGCCACGCCCCCACACACACACATGTTGGTACCCTACAAGCCACGCCCACACACACACATGTTGGTACCCTACAAGCCACACCCCCCCACACACGTTGGTACCCTACAAGCCACCCCCCACACACATGTTGGTACCTTACAAATCACACTCCCCACACACACGTTGGTACCCTACAAGCCACGCCCCCCCCCCACACACACACGTTGGTACCCTACAAGCCACGCCCCCCACACACACACAGGTTGGTACCCTACAAGCCACGCCCCCCACACACACATATTGGTACCCTACAAGCCACGCCCCCCCACACACACACGTTGGTACCCTACAAGCCACGCCCCCACACACACGTTGGTACCCTACAAGCCACGCCCCCACACACACACATTTTGGTACCCTACAAGCCACGCCCCCCACACACACATGCTAGTACCCTACAAGCCACGCCCCCATCCCCATACACACACATGTTGGTACCTTACAAACCACGCCCCCACACACGTTGGTACCCTACAAGCCACGCCCCCCACACACATACATGTTGGTACCCTACAAGCCACGCCCCCACTCACACCTGGTCAAGCACGTCAAGAAGTTAGAGAAAGTACAAAGGTTTGCAACAAGGCTAGTCCCAGAGCTCAGGGGAATGTCGTACGAGGAAAGGTTGAGGGAGATCGGACTGACGACACTGGAGGACAGAAGGGTCAGGGGAGACATGATAACGACATACAAGATACTGCGGGGAATAGACAAGGTGGACAGAGATAGGATGTTCCAGAGAGGGGACACAGGGACAAGGGGTCACAACTGGAAGCTGAAGACTCAGACGAGTCACAGGGACGTTAGGAAGTATTTCTTCAGTCATAGAGTTGTCAGGAAGTGGAATAGCCTAGCAAGTGAAGTAGTGGAGGCAGGAACCATACATAGTTTTAAGAAGAGGTATGATACAGCTCAGGAAGCAGAGAGGACCTAGAAGCGATCAGTGAAGAGGCGGGGCCAGGAGCTGAGTCTCGACCCCTGCAACCACAATTAGGTGAGTACCCTACAAGCCACGCCCCACACACACACACACATATGATGGTACCTTACAAACCACGCCCCCACACACACACGTTGGTACCCTACAAGCCACGGCCCCCACACACACATGTTGGTACCCTACAAGCCACGCCCCCCCACACACACACACACACACACACACACATGGTGGTACCCTACAAGCCACGCCCCCCATAAACACACGTAGGTACCCTACAAGCCACGCCCCCCACACACACGTTGGTCCCCTACAAGCCACGCCCCCACACATACACACATGTTGGTACCCTACAAGCCACGCCCCCACACACATACACATGGTGGTACCCTACAAGCCACGCCCCCCATAAACACGTAGGTACCCTACAAGCCACGCCCCCCACACACACGTTGGTACCCTACAAGCCACGCCCCCACACATACACACATGTTGGTACCCTACAAGCCACGCCCCCCACACACACACACACATGTTGGTACCTTACAAACCACGCCCTCCACACACACGTTGGTAACCTACAAGCCAAGCCCCACACACACACACGTTGGTACCCTACAAGCCACGCCCCCCCCACACACACATGGTGGTACCCTACAAACCAGGCCACCCCACACACACATGATGGTACCCTGCAAGCCACGCCCCCCACACATACTTGTTGGTACCCTACAAGCCAGGCCCCCACACACACACACGTTGGACCCTACAAGCCACGCCCCCACACACCCATTGGTACCCTACAAACCACGTCCCCACACACACACGTTGGTACCCTACAAGCCACGCCCCCACACACACATGTTGGTGCCCTACAAGCTACGCCCCCACACACACACACGTTGTTAATTTGCAAGCCACGCCCCCCACACACACACATATGTTGGTACCCTACAAGCCAGGCCCCCACACACACGTTGGTACCCTACAAGCCACGACCCCCAACACGTTGGTACCCTCCAAGCCACGCCCCCACACACGTTGGTACCCTACAAGCCACGCCCCCCACACACGTTGGTACCCTACAAGCCACGCCCCCCCACACACACATGTTGGTACCCCACAAGCCAAGCCCCACACACACACACGTTGGTACCCTACAAGCCACGCCACCCATACACACACACACACACGTTGTAACCCTACAAGCCACGCCCCCTCACACACATGTTGGTACCCTACAAGCCACGCCCCCACACACACAAGTTGGTACCATACAAGCCACGCCCCCACACACATCTTGGTACCCTACAAGCCAAGCCCCCACACACACGTTGGTACCTAACAAGCCACGCCCCCACACACACACGTTGGTACCCTACAAGCCACGCCCCCAAACACACACACACACGTTGGTACCCTACAAGCCACGCCCCCCACACACACGTTGGTACCCTACAAGCCACGGCCCCCACACACGTTGGTACCCTTCAAGCCACGCCCCCCCACACACGTTGGTTCCGTACAAGTCACGACCCCCCACACTCATACACATATGTTGGTGCCCTACAAGCCACGCCCCCCCACACACACATGTTGGTTCCCTACAATCCACGCCCCCACACACACATGTTGGTACCCTACAAGCCACGCCCCCACACACACACCTTGGTACCCTACAAGCCACGCCCCCCCCCCACACACGTTGGTACCCTACAAGCCACGTTGGTACCCTACAAGCCACACACCCCCACACACACACGTTGGTACACTACCCAAGCACACACACACGTTGGTACACCTCCTCACAAGTTGGTACACACAAGCCACGCCCCCACACACACGTTGGTACACTACAAGCCACGCCCCCACACACACACGTTGGTACACTACAAGCCACGCCCCCTCACACACACGTTGGTACACTACAAGCCACGCCCCCACACACACGTTGGTACACTACAAGCCACTCCCCCACACACACACACTTTGGTACACTACAAGCCACGGCCCCCCTCACACACACGTTGGTACACTACAAGCCACGTCCCGCCACACACACACACGTTGGTACACTACAAGCCACGCCCCCCACACACACTCGTTGGTACACTACAAGCCACGCCCCCCACCCCCCCACACACACACACGTTGGTACACTACAAGCCACGCCCCCCCCACCCCCACACACACACACGTTGGTACACTACAAGCCACGCCCCCCCCCCCTTCCCACACACACACACGTTGGTACATTACAAGCCACGCCCCCCTTCCCACACACACACACACACACGTTTGTACCCTACAAGCCACGCTCTCCTTCCCACACACACACACACACACACACACACACACAAGGCAGGTGAAATTGCTGACCTAGAAAATGTACAGAGAACCTTCACGGCGCGCATAACGGAGATAAAACACGTCAATTACTGGGAGCGCTTGAGGTTCCTGAACCTGTATTCCCTGGAACGCATGCGGGAGAGATACATGATTATATACACCTGGAAAATCCTAGAGGGACTAGTACCGAACTTTCACACGAAAATCACTCACTACGAAAGCAAAAGACTTGGCAGACGATGCAACATCCCCCCAATGAAAAGCAGGGGTGTCACTAGCACGTTAAGAGACCATACAATAAGTGTCAGGGGCCCGAGACTGTTCAACTGCCTCCCAGCATACATAAGGGGGATTACCAACAGACCCCTGGCAGTCTTCAAGCTGGCACTGGACAAGCACCTAAAGTCGGTTCCTGATCAGCCGGGCTGTGGCTCGTACGTTGGTTTGCGTGCAGCCAGCAGTAACAGCCTGGTTGATCAGGCTCTGATCCACCAGGAGGCCTGGTCACAGACCGGGCCGCGGGGGCGTTGACCCCCGGAACTCTCTCCAGGTAAACTCCAGGTAAACACGTTGGTACACTACAAGCCACGCCCCCCTTCCCACACACGTTGGTACACTGCAAGCCACGCCCCCCTTCCCACACACACACACACGTTGGTACCCTACAAGCCACGCCCCCCTTCCCACACACACACACACGTTGGTACCCTACAACCCACGCCCCCCTTCCCACACACACACACACACGTTGGTACCCTACAAGCCACGCCCCCCTTCCCACACACACACACACACGTTGGTACACTACAAGCCACGCTCCCCTTCCTACACACACACACACACACACACACACACACACACACACGTTGGTACCCTACAAGCCACGCATCCCTTCCCACACACACACACACACACACACACGTTGGTACACTACACGCCACGCCCCGCTTCCCACACACACACACACGTTGGTACCCTACAAGCCACGCCCCCCTTCCCACACACACACGTTGGTACCCTACAAGCCACGCCCCCCTTCCCACACACACACACGTTGGTACCCTACAAGCCACGCCCCCCTTCCCACACACACACACACGTTGGTACCCTACAAGCCACGCCCCTCTTCCCACACACACACACACACACACGTTGGTACCCTACAAGCCACGCCCCCCTTCCCACACACACACACACACACGTTGGTACCCTACAAGCCACGCCCCCCTTCCCACACACACACACGTTGGTACACTACAAGCCACGCCCCCCTTCCCACACACACACACACACACGTTGGCACCCTACAAGCCACGCCCCCACACACACGTTGGTACACTACAAGCCACGCCCCCCCACACACACGTTGGTACACTACAAGCTACGCCCCCCACATACACGTTGGTACACTACAAGCCACGCCCCCCCCACACACACGTTGGTACACTACAAGCCACGCCCCCCCACACACACACGTTGGTACACTACAAGCCACGCCCCCCCACACACACACGTTGGTACACTACAAGCCACGCCCCCCCACACACACGTTGGTACACTACAAGCCACGCCCCCCCCACACACACACACGTTGGTACACTACAAGCCACGCCCCCCCACACACACACACGTTGGTACACTACAAGCCACGCCCCCACACACACGCGTTGGTACACTACAAGCCACGCCCCCCCACACACACACACGTTGGTACACTACAAGCCACTCCCCCCCACACACACACGTTGGTACACTACAAGCCACGCCCCCCACACACACGTTGGTACACTACAAGCCACGCCCCCCCCACACACGTTGGTACACTACAAGCCACGCCCCCCACACACACACACGTTGGTACACTACAAGCCACGCCCCCCCACACACACACACACGTTGGTACACTACAAGCCACGCCCCCCCCACACACACT
Organism: Cherax quadricarinatus; assembly: GCF_038502225.1. Classification (NCBI taxonomy): domain Eukaryota; kingdom Metazoa; phylum Arthropoda; class Malacostraca; order Decapoda; family Parastacidae; genus Cherax; species Cherax quadricarinatus. The sequence continues at coordinate 13,999,131 of NC_091374.1, forward strand.
CACGTTGGTACACTACAAGCCACGCCCCCCCACACACACACGTTGGTACACTACAAGCCACGCCCCCCACACACACACACACACGTTGGTACACTACAAGCCACGCCCCCACACACACACACACACGTTGGTACACTACAAGCCACGCCCCCACACACACACACGTTGGTACACTACAAGCCACGCCCCCCACCCCCACACACACACGTTGGTACACTACAAGCCACGCCCCCCACACACACACACGTTAGTACACTACAAGCCACGCCCCCCCCACACACACACACGTTGGTACACTACAAGCCACGCCCCCCCCCACACACACACACGTTGGTACACTACAAGCCACGCCCCCCCCCACACACACACACGTTGGTACACTACAAGCCACGCCCCCCACACACACACACGTTGGTACACTACAAGTTGGTACACTACAAGCCACGCCCCCCCCACACACACACACACGTTGGTACACTACAAGCCACGCCCCCCCCACACACACACGTTGGTACACTACAAGCCACGCCCCCCCCACACACACACACGTTGGTACACTACAAGCCACGCCCCCCCCACACACACACGTTGGTACACTACAAGCCACGCCCCCCCCACACACACACACGTTGGTACACTACAAGCCACGCCCCCCCACACACACACACGTTGGTACACAACAAGCCACGCCCCCCCCACACACACACACACGTTGGTACACTACAAGCCACGCCCCCCCCACACACACACACGTTGGTACACTACAAGCCACGCCCCCCCCCCCACACACACACACGTTGGTACACTACAAGCCACGCCCCCCCCACACACACGTTGGTACACTACAAGCCACGCCCCCCACACACACACACGTTGGTACACTACAAGCCACGCCCCCCCACACCCACACACGTTGGTACACTTCAAGCCACGCCCCCCCACACACACACACACACACGTTGGTACACTACAAGCCACGCCCCCCCCACACACACACGTTGGTACACTACAAGCCACGCCCCCCCCCCACACACACACGTTGGTACACTACAAGCCACGCCCCCCACACACACACACGTTGGTACACTTCAAGCCACGCCCCCCCCACACACACACACGTTGGTACACTACAAGCCACGCCCCCCACACACACACACGTTGGTACACTACAAGCCACGCCCCCCCCACACACACACACGTTGGTACACTACAAGCCACGCCCCCACACACACACACACGTTGGTACACTACAAGCCACGCCCCTCACACACACACACGTTGGTACACTACAAGCCACGCCCCCCCACCCCCCACACACACACGTTGGTACACTACAAGCCACGCCCCTCACACACACACACGTTGGTACACTACAAGCCACGCCCCCACACACACACGTTGGTACACTACAAGCCACGCCCCCCACACACATATTACCCTTATTAAACTCGCTCAAATTTTGATGTTATAGGAAAATATTATTGTATATAGAGTTGGTCATAATAAATAATACCACTTTGATCATAATGTTTAACTATTAGCACTAATCTCTGGCAGCTGCAGGTAATAGTGAACTATTTAAATGTTAGGTTTTGATGTTATACAAGTCATTGATGTTAACTCAAAATATAACATCTTGTTTTTTAGAGGAAATTCATACATGACTAATATACGATACATGACTGACGTGTAATTAATACACGACTAAGATGCAAGTAATACGTGACTAACACACGATTAGCATACGACTAAAATGCAGTGCATGACTACACGATTAAAACAATGCATAACTAATACACGCCGAATGAATGTCTAATACACGTCACATACACAACGAAAACACGAATAATGCACGACTAAACACGAATAATACACGACTAAACACGAATAATACACGACTAAACACTAATTATACGCGACTAAACACGAATAGTTCACGACAAAAATACAAATAATACAGACTCAGTTTAAAACAACATGCTCTTCCTCGTAAAATATTTTAGGTAATTGAAAAAAATAGGTGAGTTTCCGTTTGGTCGGTGTTCTCCTTCGTTCTTATTGTTCCTATTATATTTGGTATCAGATAATAGGGCGAGGTCACACGAAACCTGATCAAGACTCGTTGCTAACAAAAGGTCAACTTGTTTCGTTAACCGGCATGAGTTCGCTTTAAAAATTAAAAGCAGATTGGTTGGTGGTGGGTGTGGGGGTTAATATGTGGGCTGGAGTGGGCAATATCTCTCTCCCACAGGGGTTATGAAAGGCTGGGTGTCAGTCACCAGTCCACGAGGACTGGTGTTGGCTGTTGAGGGTTACAAGCACGTGCCTGTGTGCTAGTGGTGGTGTTGGGTGCGGTGGTGGTGCTGGGTGTGGTGGTGGTTATGGGTGTAGTGTTGGATGCGGTGGTGATGCTGGGTGTGGTGTTGGGTGCGGTGGTGATGCTGGGTGTGGTGTTGGGTGCGGTGATGATGCTGGGTGTGGTGTTGGGTGCGGTGGTGATGCTGGGTGTGGTGTTGGGTGCGGTGGTGATGCTGGGCGTGGTGTTGGGTGCGGTGGTGATGCTGGGTGTGGTGTTGGGTGCAGTGGCTCAAGAAATCGTAATGACACGATTGCAAATAAACCATACCCCCGGCCGGGATTGAACCCGCGGTCATAGAGTCTCAAAACTCCAGCCCGTCGCGTTAGCCACTAGACCAGCTAGCGGTGGTGATGCTGGGTGTGGTGTTGGGTGCGGTGGTGATGCTGGGTGTGGTGTTGGGTGCGGTGGTGATGCTGGGTGTGGTGTTGGGTGCGGTGGTGATGCTGGGTGTGGTGTTGGGTGCGGTGGTGATGCTGGGCGTGGTGTTGGGTGCGGTGGTGATGCTGGGCGTGGTGTTGGGTGCGGTGCTGATGCTGGGCGTGGTGTTGGGTGCGGTGGTGATGCTGGGTGTGGTGTTGGGTGCGGTGGTGATGCTGGGCGTGGTGTTGGGTGCGGTGGTGATGCTGGGCGTGGTGTTGGGTGCGGTGCTGATGCTGGGCGTGGTGTTGGGTGCGGTGGTGATGCTGGGCGTGGTGTTGGGTGCGGTGGTGATGCTGGGTGTGGTGTTGGGTGCGGTGGTGATGCTGGGTGTGGTGTAGGGTGTGGTGGTGATGCTGGGTGTGGTGTTGGGTGCGGTGCTGGGTGTTGTGTTGGGTGCGGTGGTGATGCTGGGTGTGGTGTTGGGTGCGGTGGTGATGCTGGGTGTGGTGGTGGGTGCGTTGATGATGCTGGGTGTGGTGGTGGGTGTGGTGGTGAGTGCGGTGGTGATGCTGGGTGTGGTGGTGGGTGCGGTGGTGATGCTGGGTGTAGTGGTGAGTGCGGTGGTGATGCTGGGTGTGGTGGTGAGTGCGGTGGTGATGCTGGGTGTGGTGGTGAGTGCGGTGGTGATGCTGGGTTCGGTGGTGATGCTGGGTGCGGTGGTGATGCTGGGTGTGGTGGTGGTGGAAGGAGGAGCGGTGTAGAGAAAAGGAAAACTTCTAAATTTATAGATGTCTGGAATCTTGGTAAAAATGGGACAAGTGTTGAGAGTATCTGCTATCAGATAGATGGAAAAATGACTGGATACCTGGATTAGTATATTGCATGGTTCAACCAGGAAGACAGAGACTTGATGCATATATGAATATCATACAATACAGTATGTTATATTGTATTATATTATATATATATATATATATATATATATATATATATATATATATATATATATATATATATATATATATATATATATATATATATATATATATATATAATGCTGAGAGTTTAGTCCATGTTTAAGTATTACAATATTCAACTCGAGTGGTAAAAATTTTAATTCCAGCTTAATGACCCTAGTGTGGTCGATAGGCTTTAGACCTCGTTAATGAATCAAACAACCTTTGTAAGACTCGATAAAGCTCGGCCCTCAGTGCAACAGTCCCAGTAAAAGCTTGTTCTTTAAATTTCTCTTCATACACGTTTGATGCTCTTATCTCTGTTCCACATCCTCGGTGTACACGATTATTTTATATTAGCTTTCTGTTATTGTTTGTTCAACGGTTAATGTTCTGCTATAGTTGTTGATATATTAAATATTCCTGGGGGTCACTGCCCCCCCACTGCCAGGTCTCAGACCGGGACTCGTAAATTGGAAGGCAAATAATATAGAAATAATTAAAAAGATCACTGTTTACTAAAGGTAAGTAGATGTTTATAAGATTTATGTACCTGTTATCTTAAATGTTCACGAGACAGTAAGAAAAGATCAGCATTCTGCTAGAGTGTAAAACATTTAGCAACTCTATTTCAAACTCTTATAACAGGATAATGGTAGTAAGGCAGGTACTGCACACGAGTGTGGAAGATAAACCTCTGCTGCAGAAGATACCTTTCGCTGTGGATATTGAGAAACGGTATTACCACAACTCACGAAATCGTAATGACACGATTGCAAACAAACCATACCCCGGCTGGGATTGAACCCGCGGTCAGAGAGTCTCAAAACTCCAGACCGTCGCGTTAGCCACTAGACCAGCTAGCCACAATAAGATTCGAATCTTATTGTAGCTAGCTGGTCTAGTGGCTATTACCACCTTGTGTGGTTGCTGTCAGGCAACACACTACCTGGTTACAATATTGACAAGAGTATTACCACCTTGTGTGGTTGCTGTCAAGCAACTCACTACCTGGCTACAATATTGACAAAAGTATTACCACCTTGTGTAGTTGCTGTCAAGCAACACACTACCTAATTACAACACTGAGAAGAGTATTACCACGTTGTGTGGTTGCTGTCAAGCAACACACTACCTGGCTACAATATTGACAAGAGTATTACCACCTTGTGTAGTTGCTGTCAAGCAACACTAAATGGTTACAACAGACAAAAGTATTATCACTACCTGGCTACAACACTGACAAGAGTATTACCACTACCTGGCTACAACACTGACAAGAGTATTACCACTACCTGGCTACAACACTGACAAGAGTTGCTGTCAGTAACCTGACTACAACATTGACAGGATGGTTGCTGTCAAGTAACCTGACTACAACATTGACAAGAATGCAGAAAGTTTGATATCGTAATTGTGTGGGGTTTAAGTGTAAGTGCTACACTTGACCCTGAGGAGAGAGCCTGGTGGGGGAACTATTTGTTTGGCCTCACACATACAACCTTGACTGACTATGATAAATCCTTCACTCAGTTGTTACCCTTAGCCTGTCAGGGATCGTCAAGCATCCCAGTCACTGTGGCTGACAGCCTTCATCCAGAGTCATCCATGCTTGACTCCTGCAACACTGGCTACTGTAACATTGTATCCTGTAGCAATCCATGACGTGTGTGTTACCTTGTATCGCTGTGTATCAATCTTTTATACCTAATGTTGGTAGAATTACCGACAATATGTTAGGTAAAAGAACACATGTGCAACTAATGTGACATTTTATCATGGCAACGTTTCGCTCTCCAGGAGCTTTGTCAAACCGTTATGGCTTGACAAAGCTCCTGGAGAGCGAAACGTTGTCACAATAAAATGTCACATTAGTTGCACTTGTGTCCGTATACCTAACCTTATATAGAGTGGCATGCTCGTAAGAATGAAACAGCGTGTGTGTTTGTGCTTCGGTCTATATTTTCATTAAAAGTTTTAGGTCCTCAAACTTTTATGTATATTTCGAACGGAGGATCGAGACTACAACTTCTGTTAAATGACTTGCAGGTTTTAGCGCTTCATTTATTTGAAAATTCTTTGAGCAACAGCACCATGACGTGTGTGTGTGTGTGTGTGTGTGTGTGTGTGTGTGTGTGTGTGTGTGTGCGTGCGTGCGTGCGTGCGTGCGCGTGCGTCACTGTATCACTGATACATCACTCAGCACCATGGCTGTGTGTGTTTGTGTACTTATTTGCACTTACCTATTTGTGGTTGCAAGGGTCGATTCATAGCTCTTGGGCCCGCCTCTTCGCTGGTCGTTCCTAGGTCCACTCTCCCTGCTCTGTGACCTTTATCGTGTCTCTTCATAAAGCTATGTATGGATTCTGTCCCCACTACATCACTCTCGAGACTGTTTCACTTCCTGATAACTCAGTGACTGAAGAAATACTTTCTAGCATCCCTGTGACTCATCTGAGTCTTCAACTTCCAGTTGTGACCCCTTGTTGCTGTGTCCCTTCTCTGAAACATTCTGTCCCTATCCACCGTGTCAATGCTTCTCAATATTTTGTATGTCGTTATCATGTCTCTCCTATCCCTCCTGCCCTCCACTGTCGTCAGGTCGATTTCCCTTAACCACTCCTCGTAGGACATAGCCCTTAGCTGCGGGGCTAGTCTTGTTGCAAACCTTTACACTTTCTCCAGTTTCTTGACGTGCTTGACCAGGTTCCATATTGGTCCTGCATACTCCAATATGGGCCTGACGTATACACTGTACAGAGTCTTGAACGATTCATTGCTAAGGTGTCGAAACGCCAGGCGCCCATCTGATGCAGCAGTTATTTGGTTGATCGCCTCAGGAGATGTGTTCGGTATTATACTCACTCTAAGAACCTTTTCCTTGAGTGAGGTTTGCAGTCTTTGGCCCCCTAGCCTATACTCTGTCTGCGGTCTTCTTTGACCTTTCCCAATCTTCATGACTTTGCACTTGGTGGGGTTAAACTCCAGGAGCCAGTTGCTGGACCAGGCTTGCAGCCTGCCCAGATACCTGTGTAGTCCTACCTGATCCTCATCCACTTAAATTCTCCGCATTAGCTTCACGTCATCTGCAAACAGATGTGTGTGTCACTGTATCCCTGATACAGCACCCAGCCACTACAGTGGCACTGTATCGCTGATAAACACCCAGCCAGTCACTTCAGTGAGTGGCACTGTGTCACTAAGCCAGGCACTACACTCTTCCTCTCAGTAAGAAAGCAGTTACAACAAAGAGTAATAACAGGCAACATAACTCTCTTGGCGTGTGTGTTACGGCCTCAATGTCAGTGTAGTTTGAGGTAACGCGTGTGAGAGCGTTGAACGGTGACGTCACGCTGTGATGTCATCGCTAGGAGGCCATATTGGTAGTGGAAAAGAAGAAAGTAAGGTGTTGGAGAGGTGGGTGAGGTGGGGACGCCAAGTCTGGCCAGTTGAGAGTGGATGTTAGAGTAGTCAGGCCGGGCATGTCGTCAACCACGTGATAATTCATCTGCGGTCACTCAAACTACCGCTGGATGTCGCTACTCTTGACTATGTAACTCTTCCCTGACTGGCACTACTAATACTGACCTAATCTCAATCTTCCAAGTGCCATATTTGCTTGCCGCGGTGCCTACAGCTTTTGTGTCAGCCCCACAGTACTTGTTTCTTTCCTGCTATCACCGGGCTTGTAGTTGCGAATCTTTGTTTACAAGTTATACTCACTCATTGTTCCAGTGTGTGAGAGTTACAGTTACCTGAGTGAGTGCGTGTCGTTATTTTATATATAAAGTTACCAAATCAAGTGTGGTTATTACTGTAGAGGTAAGAGTTGGCGCAGAAATAAGCGCGCGTGACACACCAGCGTGTATAGTGTATAAAGTATTTAAAGTAGTCCCCTTGGAGGCTTAGTGTGTGTATACACACCTGGTGGAGGAGCCTGGTGTTCACCAACACAGGTGTGGATCACCCTGGGACACACTGCCTCGCTGGGGATCCCAGATGAAAAATGGAATATTGACTCTCGTGTATTTTCAACCTTGAAGGAACCGTCCAACTTTTACATTCACTGTTGGGGGGAACAGCCTCTTCACCGCCACCCTGTGGAGACCAACTGTGTCGTGATACTCGCGCTTAAACCCACCAGCTCTCCACCTGCGCCATTGTGCAGGTGCTCGACAATTGATGAACGGATCACAATAGAATTAGAAGAGGAAGAAGCGCAAGAACTGTACAAGCTTGCAAGAAGCTGTTGATCCGTGAGAGGAGTGTTCCGCTCGAGCGGTTGGATCCCTGAGGAGTTTGTGTTGGTGTAGAGTGGTGTAGTGTCTGCAAGATGTTGGGCATGACGTGGAGTGGTGTCACCAAGGTGGAGGTGCAACAACCCCACACTGCCGCCGGCTCCATCAAAGGTAAGTTGTGTGTGTGTGTGTGTGTGTGTGTGAGTGAATGACCATTCTGCCACGAAGTGCTTGTCTTCGAGGAGAAATGTAGATGATAAAGGTTCAACCCGCCTGTCCTCTTGACCCCTGGAGCGTCCGAACAGGAATTGCCCACAAAGAGGATGCTCTTCGGTGAGGTGCCTGCACTAGGCTTTCAATATTGACTAGTCTGGTTTCCGGTTATGGGGCTACAGGTTGAGTGGTTACTGGTTGAGGGTTACTAGTTGCTGGGTTACTAGCTTCGAGATTACTAGATATGTTCACTCTGTATTCTTCATCCCTACTTAGCCTTAATTTCATTAAGGATGGTCAGTGTTAAGAGACTGGGTTTTCTTCATGCTGACTGCTGCTTGTTATTACTGGCAGTGGTACAGACCGACGCAGAGTAGGGACATAAACCACAAGATACAGTACGATGAGCACTCTACATGTATATTTCATCTTTCCACAAAGGTTTTCTTCAGTGAGAGATCGAAATATACAGTGCCCTTATGATTATCACTCTTGTTTCCCTTGACCAGTGTTTAGTGTACTTGGATCTTTTAAACGTTTAGTTTTATGTTTATTGGCTGAACTGAGTGAAGTATCTGTCTTATTAAGTCTGCAGTAATATATATATATATATATATATATATATATATATATATATATATATATATATATATATATATATATATATATATATATATATATGTATGTATATATATATATATATATATATATATATATATATATATATATATATATATATATATATATATATATATATATATATATATATGACTCAATATCGGTCATATTCAGTCATGTTTCTGGTAATATTTCCGGGCTTGTTATCGGCCTCAACTAGTCCTAGTTAACCCAAGCAATAGAGCTAACATTATGTTAAGAGGACATGCAAAGAAATGTATACATATGCTAACTGCAAACAGAACAGTTAGGTTTGTGTTTACACAGTATCAAATTAGTATGGCGGGGATAAGAGAGCTGATAAAGAGGTAGTAATTACGAAAGAGGAAATATTGGTTCCAGGTTTGAAGCAACATTGCTACACATCACAAGGAAAATAATAGAGAAAGGTGAAAATGTATGGTAGTAAGGAAGGTGGAAATGTATGGTGGTAAGCAACGTGGAAACGTATACTTGATAAGGTGGATATGTATGGTGGTTAAAAAGATGGAAATGTATGGTGGTCAGATAGATGGAAATATATGGTTATGGTAAGCAAGATGGAAAAAGAAGAGTGAAGACAGTACTGGTGTTGTTATGCTGGCAGTTTATACTGGTAGTGTTTTGCTGGTGGTTTATACTGGTAGTTTGGGTATGTTTCTGTTTGGCATCATCAATGTTATCATTATTTTGTTTACAATTGTGTATTTTCTGCTTCGATAAGATGATGAGTTTTATTTTCTCCAGTGTTTGGCGTTTACTTTTTTGTCTGTCAGCGTGGCTGAGTTTGTCTGACAATCTCTCCGAGTCTGGCAGTCTTTGTCTGATTGACCGTTCTGTACGACACTGAAAACGTGTCTGCCTTACAGTACTGACACACTGAACGGAGGAAGCTTGGTCTGTCACGGGGAGGGAAGGGGAGGTAAGGTGAGGAGAGGGAGGGAGAGAGAGGGAATGTTATTGCCTCACTTGTTTAACTCGTGTTTTTAACCCTTTGAAGGTCCCTGGGATCATCGTCCCTGTGGGAGTCTCTCTCTCTCTCTCTCTCTCTCTCTCTCTCTCTCTCTCTCTCTCTCTCTCTCTCTCTCTCTCTCTCTCTCTCTCTCTCTCTCTCTCTCTCTCTCTCTCTTTTACTCGGGGTTTGACAGTTAGGTTAAGGATTCCTAGCTTTATTTACAAGCTATTTACAGGTTAAGGTTCCTAACTTTATTAGTAAGCTAAGAGCTGTTACCTACATCAGCTCATTTGAAAGCATTTTTATTGTTATGAGACATACAAGTAGGGAACAGGATGAAGTTGGAGCCATCTGTGGGCCAGCATTTTCATTTGATCAACTCTCTCTCTCTCTCTCTCTCTCTCTCTCTCTCTCTCTCTCTCTCTCTCTCTCCTCACACATGTAACGTGTGTGTACTAGTAATCTGTGTGGTCATTAAGAGACGGTGACCGGGGTGGGGGGAGGGGGAAATTAAGGGTGGCACTGGTGCCACCAATCCTGGAAAATCTGTTGTCACTTGACGTAACGAAAGGAAGGATAGACGTAGGGACTGACCGTGGGAGGGAGGCATGTAGGGACGTAGGGAGTGAGTGTGGGTGGGAGGAAGGGAGGGATGTAGAGAGTGAGGGGTAGCACGAAGGGATGTTGGGAGGAAGGTCAGCTGACAGGTATGGTGTTACCTTACATGTTGGCCAGTAGCAACCTAACCACTGCAGCCAACACTAGCACCAACAGTACCACCACCACCAACACTAACACTAACAACAACACTAGCACCAACAGTACCACCACCACCAACACTAACACTAACAACAACACTAGCACCAACAGTACCACCACCACCAACACTAACACTAACAACAACACTAGCACCAACAGTACCACCACCACTAACACTAACAACAACACTAGCACCAACAGTACCACCACCACCACCAACACTAACAACAACACTAGCACCACCACCAACAATAGCACCACCACCACCAACACTACCACCCTCACCACTAACACCACCACCACCAGTAGCACCACCACCAACACTAGCACCAGTAGCACCACCAGCACCACCAACACCACCAGCACTACTTTTGGGAATATTAGGTATTCCATTAATGGTACCGGTATTAAGAATTAGGTATCCCCGTAATGATTCTTCAAGTTTATTGAACATAGGTATCCCCGTAACGATTCTAAACGTTTATTAAGCACCCGTCGTTTATTAAGATTCTTCATTAACATTAGGTATCCCTGTTATGATTCTTCATTTATTGAGCATTAAGTATCCCCGTAATGATTCTTCAAGTTTATTGAACATAGGTATCCCCGTAACGATTCTAAACGTTTATTAAGCATTAGGTATCCCCGTCGTGATTCTTCACGTTTATTGAACATTAGGTATCCCCGTAATGATTCTTCACGTTTATTGAACATTAGGTATCCCCGTAATGATTCTTCACGTTTATTGAACATTAGGTATCCCCGTAACAATTCTTCACGTTTATTGAACATTAGGTATCCCCGTAACAATTCTTCACGTTTATTGAACATTAGGTATCCCCGTAATAATTCTGGTATACATACATTCATGTGGTTGCCTGATTTTATTTCCCTTTAAAGTTTCAATTTTATTTCGTTTTATAACTCAAGAATGCCGCATCGGATCGGCTTCAACTTTTCATCGCTACTGTACTGTAACTAGGGTAAGGTTCGTGCAACCGTTGACATGATGATGCAAGTTGTATTGCCCATTCCAGCATTCTCGGAATGGGTCTGATAACTTTCAAAAGCCCCTCCTGTTTGACTTCAAACATTTAACACTAGAGTATTGTACTCAGACGAAGGTGGTACAACAGATGACAACTGCTGCGACCACCGCTTCCCAGCATTTATAACGAGATTGTTTGGTGATGCTGCAAGCGGGATGTGAATTATAGACGTCTTCGGAGGCTTCTTACTTTATTTGCAAAGTCGTGGTGGGTACACAGGCTTGTGTGTTGTGCCCATGGCCCGGGTAGGCGATGCCCACGAGAGGGAACTAGTAGTAGGCCTTGTGTCTTCCTGCTAGGCCGCTGTGAGAGTGTGTGGGACCAGCTTCCCACAGACCTGGACAGGCCCAGAGGGCAGCACTTGAGTGGCGCGAAATATGAACTAAGCTGGCAGACAGCATGGGCTGTCTGTGCAGACAGTACGGGCTGTCTACAGAGGCGTAATAATGCATCTACGAACAATTGGTTCTTAGCAGATAACAGACTGCATTGGCCGAGACTCGAACCCTCGATAATTTAACACGCCACCCTGGTAGCCTGTCAGAATTCGAGACGCCCTCAACCACTTAACCATCAGTGTCAATGTGATGAAGATACATCCCATCCTTGAACCAAGTGGTGACACTAAACTGGCAGGTATATATAAAGTACTAAGTGGGAAGATTGTGGTAGTGTGGAGAGGGGAGATTGTGGTACTATAGTGATGGGTGAGGAGGGGGGTTGTGTTGGAGAAAACAGGTAGTAGGAGGCGGGGAGGTGATGACACAAGTGGAGAAAGTGGTGGTGGACTAAAATGATGGAGATGGTGGGGGTGGTGCTGGAGATATTATAATATTGGTTTATGGTGGTGAAGGTTGTACTGGTTGTTGATGGTGGTGATTGTACCGGTTGTTGGTGGTGGTGGGTGTACTGGTTAGTGGTGGTGGTTGTACTGGTTGTTTGTGGTGGTGGTGATGGTGGTTACACGGGTTGGTGCTGAAACTAATCTCTGTCTTATCTTTAACGAGTTGGTATTACATATATTGAAAAGCTCTCTCTCTCTCTCTCTCTCTCTCTCTCTCTCTCTCTCTCTCTCTCTCTCTCTCTCTCTCTCTCTCTCTCTCTCTCTCTCTCCTCACATCAAGGCCACCTCTTATGGCTGTACCTTCACCACGCTTATACAACGTTTCTCCTTTTATTCCCGCCTCCCCCCCCCAACGTACCAATCCTCCCTCCCTCTTTCCACTTCACTTACTGGTTTACCCTTCTCTCTTCTACCCCTTCATTTGTTTTGCCCTTCTCTCTCTCTCTCCTACCCTTTCACTCGTCTGCTTCCCTACCCCTTCACTCATTTACACTTTTCTCTCCTACCCCTTCATTTATCCACCCTTCTCTCTCCTACCTCTTCATTTATCCACCCTTCTCTCTCCTACCCCTTCATTTATCCACCCTTCTCTCTCATTTATCCAACCTTCTCTCTCCTACCCCTTCATTTATCCAACCTTCTCTCTCCTACCCCTTCATTTATCCAACCTTCTCTCTCCTACCCCTTCATTTATCCACCCTTCTCTCTCCTAACCCTTCATTTATCCACCCTTCTCTCTCCTACCCCTTCATTTATCCAACCTTCTCTCTCCTACCCCTTCATTTATTCAACCTTCTCTCCTACCCCTTCATTTATCCACCCTTCTCTCTCCTACCTTCATTTATCCAACCTTCTCCCTCTTACCCCTTCATTTATTCAACCTTCTCTCCTACTCATTCATTTATCCACCCTTCTCTCTCCTACCCCTTCATTTATCCACCTTTCTCTCTCCTACCCCTTCATTTATCCAACCTTCTCTCTCCTACCCCTTCATTTATTCACCCTTCATTTGCACAAGTGAGGGGCACTGGGTTCCTTAATAAGGCGTCTTCACGCTGATGAAGGGCTCTTGATCCTAGGAAATGAAGGTACCCTTATCTTCCTTGGATCATTGTTGGTTACCTCTCATTCCTCTGGCCCTGCACAACCCTTTTGGGTTTAGTGCTTCCCCATGAATATAACAATAGCAATAACAGCAGCTTCAATAGTAGCTGCAGCAACAACAACAACTGCAACAGCAGGAGCAACAATAGTAGCAAAAACAACAGTAGCAACAAAAATGGCAACAACAACAACAGTAGCAACAAAAATGGCAACAACAACAGAGCAGTAGTAGCAGCAGTAGTAGCAACAATAACAGAAGCAACAACTACGGTAGTAACAACTACAGTAGCAGCAACAACAGAACAGTAGTAGCAGCAGTAGTAGCAACAACAACAGAAGCAACAACTACAGTAGTAACAACTACAGTAGCAGCAGCAACAACAACAACAGCAGCAGTGATGCTGGAAGACACTGATAGTGTAAACCTTCATTAGATGCCTTGCGTTCATTTCTTGAGTGTTGTGTTAGGTGACCGTCTTGTAGATGTTAACCGGTCGAGGAATGACTCTTGACGGAATGATGTCTTTAAGAAAAGTTCACCAACACTGAAGCTTCTTTGGGCCGCCCGTCTTGTGGTCTAATAGCTGTCGAATGTCTGCTCATATTTGCTCTGGTTTGGAGCCTTGAAGTGACAGTACCGTGGCTAGAACAGTACAGTGGCTAGAATAGGACAGTGGCTGGAACAGTATCGTGGCTGGAACAATATCGCTGTTGGAACAATACCATGTCTGGAATAGTTCACAAATAACGTACACCTAGCAGAAGGAACTTTCAGGTGTTTGGGTTTGTGGTCGAGCATGATCATGTCACACCTTGAATGTTAAGGTTCTTGCGTTCACTTTTACTCCATGGCTAGTAATGTTGTACTGGCTAGTATTGTTGTCATGCTAGCTAGTAGTGTTTTGATGTTCACTAGAGATGATCATAATCTGGTGTTCTCAGTAGCAATGTCATATGTCATTGCTGTCATCAGTGTCGTCTCTCGGCTGAGGCAGATACATCCTCACGTTGGTTACTAAAGTAGCTGAGGGCAGCGAGTAAATGTTTAAGTGGATCTGGTTGAGCATAGAAGCCAAGAAATCAGTGGCTGAAGTAAGAGAATGAATAAAAGTGGACCAGCACCCACCCGTGTGGTACAACAGCACTCATCACTAACAGCTATGATGAGACACCCCTTCAAGGTAGTCATTAGGGTGTATAGAACAAGAGAATGCAGGTAGATCTGTTTGTGCCTTGGCAAAGCACACTTTGTGGACGAAACGTTGTCAATAAGGGATTTTATGATAGTTTTATTATCTTTCCATCGTGACGTGGAAAGTGAGATAATTCAGTCTTCTCTACACCTCGGACTTGAGACGATTGAAGGCTCTTGTAGTTTGATCCAAGTGCTCAACTGGCTAAGGTATATCAAAAAAAAAAAAAATTCTCTGCAGAACTGGAGAAAATGGTTTGCCAAACTTTTCCTCAGTCACTAAGGATGTCTCTCCAGTGCCCGGGAGAAATGTAAGTGAACAAATATGGAACAAATCACGTGTAGCTACGAGTGATTTTCTGAATATATATTTCCCTGCTATTATTTTTCATAGTTTGATGAAGCATTCTTAGTGACTGAAGAACTTTTACCAACCATTTTCCCAATTCTGGAAAATGATGTTTTTGTGTGATAGGTGACTGTGTTTATATATATATATATGTATATATATATATATATATATATATATATATATATATATATATATATATATATATATATATATATATATATATATATATATATATATATATACTTTATTAGGTACACCTGTACACCTGCTCATTAATGCAAATATCTAATCCAATCACGTGGCAACGCCTCAATGTCCAAAGCACGCAGGCATGGTTAAGAAGTTCAATTCTCGTTCCGACTGAACATCCGTATGGGGAAGAAATATGATCAATTGACTTTGACCGTGGAGTGATTGTTGGTGCCAGACGGGAAATTTGAGTATCTCAGAAACTGCTGATCTTCTGGGATTTTCACGCACAACACTCTAGAATTTACAGAGAATGGTGTGAAAAATATAAAACATCCAGTGAGCTTCAGCTCTGTGGACGAAAACACCTTCATAATGAGAGAGGTCAGAGGAGAATGGCCAGACTGGTTCAATCTGACAGGAAGGTGATAGTAAATCAACCTCGCGTTTCAACAGTGGCATGCAGAAGAACATCTCTGAATGCACAATACGTCAAACCTTAAAGTGAATGAGCTACAGGAGCAGCAGACCACACTGGGTTCAACTAATGTCAGCTTGGAACAAGAAACTGAGGACGCAGTGGGCACAGGTTTACTAAACTGAGCAGTTAAAGATTGGGAAAATGTCGCCTAGTCTGATGAATTGCGATTTCTACTGCGTCATGCAGATGGTAGGGTCAGAATTTGGCGTAAATCTTTGCGATGTGGTGTAACGGGAGGTTCGCAGCATGAATATGCAGCCGATAAATCTGCAGGAACCGCGTGATTCTATCATATCAACATGGACCATGATTTCTAAGCAATGTTTCCAGCACCTTTATGAACCCATGCCATGAAGAATTCATGGGCAAATGGGGAGAAAGGGCCCTACCCAGAACTAGAAGGTGGTACCTACTCGTGGCCCCTGACTATCTATATATATATATATATATATATATATATATATATATATATATATATATATATATATATATATATATATATATATATATATATATATGTCGTGCCGAATAGGCAGAACTTGCGATCTTGGCTTAAATAGCAACGCTCATCTTGCCATATAGGACAAGTGAAAATTTGTGTATGCAATAATTTCGCCAAAATCATTCTGAACCTAACGAAAAAATTATATTTCACTGTGTTTGTTTAGTATTAAATTACTGTAAACAAATCTAAAACATATTTAGTTAGGTTAGGCTAAAATAAATTGCACTTGTTATAATAAGGTTAGGTAAGTTTCTAAGTTCCTTTTGGTGCAAAATTATAAATTTTTAGAAAAACGTTAATGAAAAAAATATATCTTTAAACGTATAAGAGAAAATTTTAGAAAGGACTTAATTTTAAATGAGTTCTTGCTAAATGACCAGTTTTACATATTCGGCACGACATATATATATATATATATATATATATATATATATATATATATATATATATATATATATATATATATATATATATATATATATATATATATATATAAGAAAGAAGGAACACTGCAGCAGGCCTACTGACCTCTGAGTTAATTTCATTCTACTCCCTGTTTGATAAATTAGACGCATGTGCAACTCTTGGGTATCTTTATTGAGGAAACGTTTCGCCACACAGTGGCTTCATCAGTCAATACAAAGGAGAAACTTGAAGAACAGGAGGAGAATGAGGTAATCAGTCCCTCAACCTTGAGTCGATGTGGTCAGTCCATCAATCTTAAATAGATTGATGGATGGACTGACCACATCGACTCAAGGTTGAGGGACTGATTACCTCATTCTCCTCCTGTTTTTCAAGTTTCTCCTTTGTATGGACTGATGAAGCCACTGTGTGGCGAAACGTTTCCTCAATAAAGATACCCAAGAGTTGCACATGTGTCTAATTTATCAACGTGTCGGTTCTCTAAACCATTCATCTACTCCCTGTTTGGTGTACTAGCTAGTACACAAAACAGGGAGTAGAATAAAATTATGTCAGAGGCACCCATACCACCGTATGTCCTCGGATATCGGTAAAACACCTAGCTTGGCTGGGTGCGTCATTCTTGTAGGATTGTGTGGCCCTGTGGGTTAGAGCGTCATGTGTTTTCTCTCACTATGAGGCGGGCCAAAGCAGCATGGGTTCGAGTCCTTGGCTGGTCGCAGTGTGATTGATCAATACCACTCGTTCGTGATTACAATAATATATATATATATATATATATATATATATATATATATATATATATATATATATATATATATATATATTAACAAACCGGCCGTGTCCCACCGAGGCAGGGTGGCCCAAACAGAAAAACGAAAGTTTCTCTTCAAATTTAGTAATTTATACGGGAGAAGGGGTTACTAGCCCCTTGCTCCCGGCATTTTAGTTGCCTCTTACAACACGCATGGCTTACGGAGGAAGAATTCTGTTCGACTTCCCCATGGAGATAAGAGGAAATAAACAAGAACAAGAACTAAAAAGAAAATAGCAGAAAGCCCAGAGGGGTGTGTGTATATATGCTTGTACATGTATGTGTAGTGTGACCTAAGTGTAAGTAGAAGTAGCAAGACGTACCTGAAATCTTGCATGTTTATGAGACAGAAAAAAGGACACCAGCAATCCTACCATCATGTAAAACAATTATATATATATATATATAATATATATATATATATATATATATATATATATAATATATATATATATATATAATATATATATGCAAAACAACCACTTTGAAAGAATAGAGAAATTCCAAGCGCTTTCGTGACTACTCACATTATCATGGAACATAGTTCCTTGATAATGTGAGTAGTTACGAAAGCGCTTGGAATTTCTGTATTCTTTCAAAGTGGTTGTTTTGCATATTCTGAAATCACCTGTTTACTGTGATCTTATTGCATATATATATATATATATATATATATATATATATATATATATATATATATATATATATATATATATATATATATATATATTTATATATTTATATATTTATATATATATATATATATATATATATATATATACATATATATATATACAGTGGACCCCCGTTTAACGATCACCTCCAAATGCGACCAATTATGTAAGTGTATTTATGTAATATATATATATATATATATATATATATATATATATATATATATATATATATATATATATATATATATATATATATATATATTATACGCACCATTGCCACAAGAAGTAATTGAGATTAAAGTCATGTACACATTTCAAAACATCTTGGATAAATACTTTCCACAAGGCAGCGACTCGAATTATTTTATGTCGCATTTACAGAAAGCTAATGTTTCTTGTTTTGAATACATGTTTATTCTTTGTATGTATTTGTGTACGCTTTTATGTTTATAAGTTTGTTTACATGTATAACTGTGCATACCTTTCCATATATGTGTATACATTTGTATAGCTCTATATATATATATATATATATATATATATATATATATATATATATATATATATATATATATATATATATATATATATATATATATATATATAGATTGATAGATAGATAGATATATAATGTCCCTCTGTTTAATTTAGAGCAGCTGTTACTGGCTCTTCCTGGTTCACTCCCTCCATCCTTTTCTGCAATGTTCCCTTTTTTCCTCCACGCTCTAAACACACACACACACACACACACACACACACACACACACACACACACACACACACACACACACACACACACACACGCGCGCGCGCGCGCGCGCGCGCGCGCGCAAAAGGACAAGACCTCGGGGTGAGCATTATACCGACCATATCACCTGAGGAGCACATCAGCCGAATAACTGTCGCAGCAAACGCTCGTCTGGCAAATCTAAGACTGTCTTTCTGGAACCTAAACAAGGAAGTATACGGAACACACTAGGGCATTCGTCAGGCCCGTATGCGGCACCAGTATGGACCCGGCACCTGATCAGACATGTTAGGAAATCGGAGAAAGTGAAGAAGTTTGCAACAAGACTAGTCCCGGAGCTAATGTGTATGTCCTATGAGGAGAGATTAGGGAAACTTAACGTGATGATACTAAATGACAGGAGAGCTGGGGATGAAGGGATTTTGATAACAACGTACAAAATACTGAGAGGAATTGACAAGGTGAACAGGGGCAGAACGCTTCAGAGATGGGATACAGGAACAAGAGGGCATAACTGGAAGTTGAAAACTCAGATGACACTAGAGAAAGAAGCATCAGGAACGATATAATGTACAAAATACTGAAAGGAATTAACAAGGTAGACAGGGGCAAATTGTTTGAGAGTCGGGAAACAAACACGAGAGCACAGCTGAAAACACAGTTGAGACTTAGGAATGTTAGGAAGTATTTTTTCAGCCTTTGGGTAGTCGGGAAGTGGAACGACCTGGACAGTGGAGTGGTTGAAGCAGGATACATATATAGCTTTAAGAAGAGATACGATAAAGCTCTCGAATCTAGGAGAAAATGAAACTAGTAGCGGCCAGCGAAGAAGCGAGGCCAGGTGCGGAGGCTCGACCAGTGCAACCACATATAGGTAAGTACAGGTGCACACACAAGTGGGAAAGTACAGAAATATGCAACTAGACTGGTTGCAGAGATAAGGTCCATGAGAGACATGTGAGCAAACACTAGGACATATTTATTAGAAAACGCTTCGGTCCTGGGACTTTGACCACTTCTCAAGGTCCCAGGACCGAAACGTTTTCTAATAAATATGTCCTTGTGTTTGCTCAAGTGAATCTGGCTAGCGGCAAGGTAGATCAGGTGCTAGGATTCGACCCCTGTAACCACGTACAGTGTGGTTGAGTACTCACTTATTTGTGGTAGCAGGAGTCTAGTGTGTGTGTGTGTACTCAACTAGTTGTGGTTGCAGGGGTCGATTCACAGCTCCTGGCCACGCCTTTTCACTGTTGTGCATGTGTGTGTGCATGAGATCTAGAAGTCAAACGTAGTTTCATTATTGAAGAAAGCACATAAACAGGAATTGTTGAACTACAAACTCATGTATACTATGTAAGGTATTGGTGCACAAAAAATCATCAGGAGAGTGGTAGAGCACTTGGAGAGAAAAGTGGTTTGCTAAACAGTAATCAACACGGCTTTAGAGATGGTAAATGTTGTCTCACAAACCTGCTGGAGTTCCGTGATAAAGTAACAGAAGTGAGGCAGGAGAGAGAGAGAGAGAGAGACAGAGAGAGAGGGATGGGTGGATTGCATATTCTTGCACCACAAGAAGGCATTGGATTGTGCCTCACAAGAGACAGACAGACAGGAGCAAAAACTTGAAGAGCAAGCACAAATAACAGAGAATGTGCTTCTGTGGATTAACGAGTAATTTGAGAGACGAAGACGTAGATTGTTAGAGAAGATAGGTCAGAATGGACACACACACACACACACATATACATATATGTTGTGCCGAATAGGTAAAACTTGCGATTTTGGCTTTAATAGCAATGCTCTTCTTGCCGAATATGGCAAGTGAAAATTTGTGTATGCAATAATTTCGCAAAAATCATTCTGAACCTAATGAAAAAAATATTTTTTTTGTGTTTGTTTATTATTAAATTATTGTAAACTTATCTAAAATATATTTAGTTGGATTAGGCTAAATTAAATTGTGCTTGTTATAATGTAAGTTGGCTAAGGTTCTTTTGGTACAAAATGATCTGGGATAATCTAACGGGCTCAGAAACCAGACCTGCTCCCCCCAACAACTACAAACAATCGCACTGGGATGGTCCAATAGTGGAAAATATAGCCTCAACAATGCTTCAGAGTGTGTTCGGGAAGGATAGAGCCCGCCTCCTGGCAGTGAGAGCCCCTCATGCTGGGGACTTTCTGTTGGCTGTTCCCAACTCCAGCCTTGGCACACGCCTCGACCCACAGACCATCCGCATCGGTGTTGCCCTTCGACTTGCCGCCCCTATTCTCGCCGAACACAGGTGTATTTGTGGCAGTGAAGCAGCAGACCGATTCGGGTACCATGGTCTTGTGTGCCGTAAATCCGAGGGAAAGATTGCAAGACATGAGGAGGTTAATAACATTATCAAGAGGAGCCTCACAACAGCTGGATGCCCAGCAGTAAGGGAGCCACCCCAACTATGCAGATCTGATGGCAGCCAGAAGCGTCCAGATGGTATCACCCTTCAAGCCTGGACAGATGGGAAGCAGGTGGTATGGGACTATACATGTGCATCTACCTTGGCTGATACCTATCTCCAATACACCAGGGAGGAAGGAGGGGCAGCTGCCAGCTTCAGGGAGTCCCAAAAGTCTAGAAAATATGGAGAACTTGCCCATCATTATGTTTGTTCCCATAGGCTCAGTGACCCTTGGCTCATGGGGAAAGAGTGCATCTAAATTCCTTAAGGAGCTGGGAAAAAGACTCATCAGGGTAACTAGGGATCCCAGGGCAGCTAGTTTTCTGTTCCAGCGGCTCAGTGCGGCTGTTCAAAGGGGTAATGCTTGCTGTATTTTGGGCACACGCCCCAGCTCTGAGGAGCTGGATGAGATTTTCGCCTTATAATCGGTGATACACACGTAACAACATGTACCTTGTATGCCACCTTTATATCAACAATGTATCTCTTAAATCTTCTGTACCATATTATGTAATAAAATATTCCTATTGGTAAATATATATATATATATATATATATATATATATATATATATATATATATATATATATATATATATATATATATATATATATATATATATATATATATATATTAAACGAATAAGATAAAATTTTAGAAAGGATTTAATTTTAAATGAGTTCTTGCAAAGTGACCAATTTTTACATATTCGGCACGACATACATATATTTATTTAGTTAAAGTCCTCTTCAGGTCCTCTTTCCAGATTTTTGTCTTCTCATACTTCTTACCCCCTCCCCTCCTCTCTGCCATTCAGTCCCCCCTGCCAATCTTCTCCCTTCCCCACCCTTCATTCCCCCTCCATTCTTCTCCCTCCAGATCTCTGGACCATTCAGATGCGCTGTCTTTCATTCTTTAACCAGTCAAGTAATTTGCCAAGAGAAAGGTTGTACCTCATTCAGGTGTACCCGAGGTCATGCAAGGAAGCTCTTACTGCTCTCCCCCCGACCCTTGACCTCTTCTAACTCCCCTCAGCACTCTCCCTTCAACCCAGCACTCCCTCTTCAACCCAGCACTCCCTCCTCAACAGCACTCCCCCCTCCCCAGCACTCCCCCTTTCCCCAGCACTCCCTTTTCCACCCACCACTCCCTCTTCCCCAGCACTCCCCCTTCCACCTATCAATCCTCCTCCCCGAGCAATCCCCCTCCTCAGTACACCCCCTTCCACCCAACACTCCCTCCTCCCCCAGCACTCCCCATCAGTACTCCCCCTTCCACCCACCACTCCCTCCTCCTCCTCCAGCACTCCCCTTCCTCGGTACTCCCCCTTCCACCCAACATTCCCTCCTCCCCCAGCACTCCCCCTCCTCAGTACTCCCCCTTCCACCCACCAGTCCCTCCTCCCCCAGCACTCCCCCTTCCACCCACCACTCCCTCCTCCCCCAGCACTCCCCCTTCCACCCACCACTCCCTCTTCCCCCAGCACTCCCCCTCCTCAGTACTCCCCCTTCCACCCACCACTCCCTCCTTCCCCAGCATTCCCCCTCCTCAGTACTCCCCCTTCCACCCACCACTCCCTCCTCCCCCAGCACTCCCCCTCCTCAGTACTCCCCCTTCCACCCACCACTCCCTACTCCCCCTCCTCAGTACTCCCCCTTCCACCCAATACTCCCTCCTCCCCCAGCACTCCCCCTCCTCAGTACTCCCCCTTCCACCCACCACTCCCTCCTCCCCCAGCACTTCTCCTCCTCAGTAATCCCCCTTCCACCCACCACTCCCTCCCTCCTAATACTCCGCCTTCCCACAGCACTCCCTCTCCCCAACACTCCCACCTGTTCGCTTCACCTCCCACGCATCCCCTCTCTCAGACAGAGAAGGCAATCAACAAGGAAATAGCATTTCGTAGACGAAGGATCGATCCTCCATCACTTCACGTTATAAGAAGGTTGAAACAAAAGCCACCCGAGAGGATCTTCAGTAATATTTTAAAATATTGAGAGTTGTTTTATCAGGTATGTTAAACAGTGTCCCGTAGCTCGGTTGATAGCGCACTCACCTCACACTGATGTCTATGGTTCGATCCCCGGTACAGGTTGAAACACTGGGGGCGCGTTTCCTTAAGACATCTGATGTCTCTGTTCACCTAGCAGTAAGGTGGCACCTGGGTGTTAGCCGGATGATGTGGGTCGCATCCTGGGGCAAAATTTACCTAATTTGCCCGAAATGCTCTGCATAACAAGCGACTTTCTGTATAGTAATGTCACTGAAGTCAGCTATGGTCTGTATAAGTTGTATCATGTACTTCTAGAAATAAAGATTATTTTTATTATTATTATCAAAAAAGCGGCCGCATCCCACCGAAGCAGAGTGACCTAAAAATAATAACGAAAGTTTTTTTATTTTAAAATTTAATAATTTATGCAGGAGAAGGAGTTACTAGCCTCTTGCTCGTGGCATTTTAGTCGCCTCTTACGACACGCATGACTTACGGAGGAAGAATTCTTCTCCACTTTCCCCATGGAGATAAATAAAATATAAAAACTATTAAGAAAATAGAAGAAAACGCAGATGGGTATATATATATATATATATATATATATATATATATATATATATATATATATATATATATATATATATATATATAGATATATATATATATATACACACACACACACACACACATACATGTGTAGTGTGACGTAAGTGGAAGTAGAAGTAACAAGACGTACCTGAAACCTTGTATGCTTATGAGATAGACAAAAGACACCAGCGATCCTACCATCATGTAAAACAATTAAAGATTTCCGTTTTACACTCACTTGGCAGGACGGTAGTACCTATTATTATTATTATTATTATTTACTAATTAGTCAAGAAACGTTTTGCTCAGTTATTGCATGTGTACTCGATATCCTTATGACGACATTTCGGTCCTTCCTGAGCTAATGTCAAGCCAGCAGTCACCCGGGTCATTGAGACTTGACAGTGATCCAGTTTGGACCGAAACGTCACCATAATGTTTCTCTCCTAAGTGCCGGTGTTTTGTGAATTATTCTAGTCATAGCATTGTCACTTTCATATAAAAAAAACATGTCTACTCAAAGCAAAGTTTTCGGTTCGCAAAGTCAACGTAAAACTACGTTTTGGTTCAGTCAGAAACAGTCTTAATGTTTTTTTTTTTTTTTTTGGCATATGTGTAAACTGTTGCAGACACTAAACTGCTGCAAATACTGATTTATTATAAACAATGTATTGTGGCTTATGTTGCTCTCTTCATGTTTAGCCTTGTATGTTGTGACTATCACAAAAATAGTACAGCAATAGAAGATTATTATGACTATCACAGAATTAGTACAACAAGGCAAGAATGTTACGACTATCATAAAAATGGTGGTAGTGCCACCAGTGGGGTACCACAAGGATCATGTGGGGTGACTCACGAAATCGTAATGACACGATTGCAAACAAACCATACCACGGGTGGGGATAGAACCCGCGATCAGAGAGTCTCAAAACTCCAGACCGTCGTGTTAGCCACGGTCATGTTAACGGCTTTGAGGGGACTTGAGCTAGAGTTCGTCACGGCCACGCTACCTGGAGATTCGTCTGTAAAAACTTGCATTTGTGGTCACAGTGGTGCCTATGCTAACCTTCCTATGGTGTAGAAATATACCTAGTTGGACGAATCTTATTGTGGCTACCTGGTCCAGTGGCTAACGCGACGGGCTGGAGTTTTGAGATTCTCTGATCGCGGGTTCTATCCCCGCCCGTGGTATGGTTTATCATGTGGGGTGCCACAAGAATCATGTTAGGTACCACAAGGATAATGTGGGGTGCCACAAGGATCATGTAGGGTGCCACAAGGATCATGTGGGGTGCAACAAGGATCATATGGAGTGCCACAAGGATCATGTAGGGTGCCACAAAGATCATGTGGGGTGGCACAAGGATCATGTAGGGTGCCACAAAGATCATGTGGGGTGGCACAAGGATCATGTAGGGTGCCACAAAGATCATGTGGGGTGGCACAAGGATCATGTAGGGTGCCACAAAGATCATGTGGGGTGGCACAAGGATCATGTAGGGTGCCATGATTGTTGTACTACTACACAAGTGATGTTCATTAGGTCAAAAAGTTATGCAGAATCTAGAGGAATTTATAAACTTTAAGTTACACTTTCATAGATTACTGACTGTTAAATGTGGAGGATGGTTGTCAGTGTGTAAGTGCCAGGCACTTACTGCCACCATCCCTCACTACCACCACTACTTACTGCCACCATCCCTCACTACTACCACCACCGACAACTACTTACTGCCACCATCCCTCACTACCACCACTACTTACTGCCACCATCCCTCACTACCACCACTACTTACTGCCACCATCCCTTACTACTACCACCACCGACAACTACTTACTGCCACCATCCCTCACTACCACCACTACTTACTGCCACCATCCCTCACTACCACCACTACTTACTGCCACCATCCCTCACTACCACCACTACTTACTGCCACCATCCCTCACTGCCACCATCCCTCACTACCACCACTACTTACTGCCACCATCCTCACTACCACCACTACTTACTGCCACCATCCCTCACTACCACCACTACTTACTGCCACCATCCTTCACTACCACCACCACCCACCACTACTTACTGCCACCATCCCTCACTACCACCACCACTCACCACTACTTACTGCCACCATCCCTCACTACCACCACTACTTACTGCCACCATCCCTCACTACCACCACCACCCACCACTACTTACTGCCACCATTCCTCACTACCACCACCACCCACCACTACTTACTGCCACCATCCCTCACTACCACCACCACCCACCACTACTTACTGCCACCATCCCTCAAAACCACCACTACTTACTGCCACCATCCCTCAAAACCACCACTACTTACTGCCACCATCCCTCACTACTACCACCACCCACCACTACTTACTGCCACCATCCCTCACTACTACCACCACCCACCCCTACTTACTGCCACCATCCCTCACTACCACCACCACCCACCACTACTTACTGCCACCATCCCTCACTACCACCACTACTTACTGCCACCATCCCTCACTACCACCACTACTTACTGCCACCATCCCTCACTACCACCACTACTCACTGCCACCACCACCCACCACTACTTACTGCCACTATCCCTCACTACCACCACCACTCACCACTACTTACTGCCACCATCCCTCACTTCCACCACCACCCACCACTACTTACTGCCACCATCCCTCACTACCACCACTACTTACTGCCACCATCCCTCACTACCACCACTACTTACTGCCACCATCCCTCACTACCACCACCACTCACTACTACTTACTGCCACCATCCCTCACTACCACCACCACCCACCACTACTTACTGCCACCATCCCTCACTACCACCACCACCCACCACTATTTATTGCCACCATCCCTCACTACCACCACCACCCACCACTACTTACTGCCACCATCCCTCACTACCACCACCACCCACCACTACTTACTGCCACCATCCCTCACTACCACCACTACTTACTGCCACCATCCCTCACTACCACCACTACTTACTGCCACCATCCCTCACTACCACCACTACTTACTGCCACCATCCCTCACTACCACCACTACTCACTACCACCACCACCCACCACTACTTACTGCCACTATCCCTCACTACCACCACCACTCACCACTACTTACTGCCACCATCCCTCACTTCCACCACCACCCACCACTACTTACTGCCACCATCCCTCACTACCACCACTACTTACTGCCACCATCCCTCACTACCACCACTACTCACTACCACCACCACCCACCACTACTTACTGCCACTATCCCTCACTACCACCACCACTCACCACTACTTACTGCCACCATCCCTCACTACCACCACTACTTACTGCCACCATCCCTCACTACCACCACCACCCACCACTACTTACTGCCACCATCCCTCACTACCACCACTACTTACTGCCACCATCCCTCACTACCACCACTACTTACTGCCACCATCCCTCACTACCACCACTACTCACTGCCACCACCACCCACCACTACTTACTGCCACTATCCCTCACTACCACCACCACTCACCACTACTTACTGCCACCATCCCTCACTTCCACCACCACCCACCACTACTTACTGCCACCATCCCTCACTACCACCACTACTTACTGCCACCATCCCTCACTACCACCACTACTTACTGCCACCATCCCTCACTACCACCACCACTCACTACTACTTACTGCCACCATCCCTCACTACCACCACCACCCACCACTACTTACTGCCACCATCCCTCACTACCACCACCACCCACCACTATTTATTGCCACCATCCCTCACTACCACCACCACCCACCACTACTTACTGCCACCATCCCTCACTACCACCACCACCCACCACTACTTACTGCCACCATCCCTCACTACCACCACTACTTACTGCCACCATCCCTCACTACCACCACTACTTACTGCCACCATCCCTCACTACCACCACTACTTACTGCCACCATCCCTCACTACCACCACTACTCACTACCACCACCACCCACCACTACTTACTGCCACTATCCCTCACTACCACCACCACTCACCACTACTTACTGCCACCATCCCTCACTTCCACCACCACCCACCACTACTTACTGCCACCATCCCTCACTACCACCACTACTTACTGCCACCATCCCTCACTACCACCACTACTCACTACCACCACCACCCACCACTACTTACTGCCACTATCCCTCACTACCACCACCACTCACCACTACTTACTGCCACCATCCCTCACTACCACCACTACTTACTGCCACCATCCCTCACTACCACCACTACTTACTGCCACCATCCCTCACTACCACCACCACTCACTACTACCTACTGCCACCATCCCTCACTACCACCACCACCCACCACTACTTACTGCCACCATCCCTCACTACCACCACCACCCACCACCAACTTACTGCCACCATCCCTCACTACCACCACCACCCACCACTACTTACTGCCACCATCCCTCACTACCACCACCACCCACCACTACTTACTGCCACCATCCCTCACTATCGCCACCACCCACCCCTACTTACTGCCACCATCCCTCACTATCACCACCACCCACCACTACTTACTGCCACTATCACCACCACCCACCACTACTTACTGCCACCATCCCTCACTATCACCACCACCCACCACTACTTACTGCCACCATCCCTCACTACCACCATCACCCACCACTAACTTACTGCCACCATCCCTCACTATCACCACCACCCACCACTACTTATTACCACCATCCCTCACTGCCACCACCACCCACCATTACTACCACCATCATGAGCACCGCCAACCAGCCACATCTGCAACTTTCACCATCGTCACCATCCTGGCCGACAGTGCCTCATCCCTGTATACTCTCGCGCTCCGTACTCTGTACTCTCATCACTCAGTCTCATACTTCAAGTGTACCTGCTGTCTGCCACTGCTTTCTGCCTTCACTTTAACCCCCCCTCTCTCTCTCTTTCTCTCTCCCTCTCTTTCTCTCTCTGTCTCTCTCTCTCTCTCCCTACCAAACAGTATACCCACAGAAGGTAATATTTAGCAACTCAATAAAAGGCGAGGTGCCACACACAAGACGTGTGCCCTCAACCCTCCTCCCATTAAGACGCGCGTAAGATCCACCGTCTTCTAATAACATGTTCATTTTTCCACTATAATCTACCTTGTCCATAATTACTATTGCATTTACTTTGTTTCGTAATGTGAACTCAAGGATCTTTCTTTAATTTATGGTATAACTTAACAAATCTTTGAGGACAACTGTGTAGTAGAGGTCTGAGCATAAAAGTAATTAGGGACAAGGTAGATTATAGTGGAAAAATGAACAAGTTATTAGAAGACGGAGAAACTTACGTGCCCCTTGAGTTAATGTTTCTCGTGGGTCGGTATATGCAGACACATACTAGGCACATGATCGTAATGTTTCTGGACTATAACTGAAATTCAATATGGATTTCACAATGAACAACCATGTCTTAATTCTTCCAGCGAGGTAGGGTGGCCCGTAAAAGAAGGAAATACTTTCGTCATCATTCACACTATTACTGTCTTTCCAGAGGCGCGCGAATACTACAGTTCAAATGCCCTTCCAAACAGCAAATATCCCTATTCCTCCAGCAGAGTGCGGGCACCGTACTTCTCACATACTGGACTCAAGTCAGCTTAACCGGTTTCTCTGAATCGCTTTGCAAATGTTACCTTTCTGATACTTCAACAGTACGTCAAGTCATAAAACCCATTTGCCTCCACTCACTCCTATCTAACACTATCACACAAACCTGCTGGATGTCCAAGCCCCTCGCACACAGAACCTCCTTTACCCCCTCCCTCCAACCTTTCTTAGGCCGACCCCTAACCCGCCTTTACTCACTACAAATTTATACACCCTTCAAGTCATCCTATTTTGTTTCATCGTCTCTAAATGTTCAAACCACCTCAACAACTCCTCATCCCTCTGGATAATACTTTTCGTAACTCCGCAAATCCTAATCTCCAAACTACGAATTCTCTGCATAATATTTACACCACACATTGCCCTCAGACACGACATCTCCACTGCCTCCAGCCTCCTCCTCGTTGCAACATTCACAACTCATGCTTCACACCCATATAAGAGTGTTGGTACAACTATGCTCTCATACATTCCCCATTTTGTCTCCGTGGTAGGGCTCCAGAAGTTCGAAACTCATCAAAGCTACATCACAGGTATCCACAGATGTCTCAGTGCCTCACTCACCTTTTTCCTCCCTAGTCAGTTGTATGGTTCACCTCGTGTGTCATAGACTCGTCCGCCGCCAAATATCTCAACACACTCACTTTCACCGTACTCTCGCCTTCTAATCTAATATTCAGTTTTTCATTACTTACATCGTTTGTTGCTCTCATTGCTTTCCTCTTTTTATATCCACTTTTAATTTTATTATTCCACTTGTTCTCCAGTTGTTTGAATCGAGTCAAAATACCTTTCATCTCCCCAGGCGCTGTATAACTCATATGGGTTTAGCGCTCCCATGAATATAATAATAATAATATTATTATTATTATTATTATTATTATTATTATTATTATTATTATTATTATTATTATTATTTTATTATTATTATTATTGAAGTTAGACCAAGACCAAAAGAATATCAGCATTCGCGGATGAGGCAAAATTGAAAGACAAGGAGCATTTACGGCTGTTGGTCTGAGTATTCACAGACCTAAATAGGTTGGTGTTGTGGTCTGAGTGTTCACATACCTAAAATAGGTTGGTGTTGTGGTCTGAGTATTCACAAACCTAAAATAGGTTGGTGTTGTCTGAGTGTTCACAGACCTAAATAGGTTGGTGTTGTGGTCTGAGTGTTCACAGACCTAAAATAGGTTGGTGCTGTGGTCTGAGTATTCACAGACCTAAAATAGGTTGGTGTTGTGGTCTGAGTATTCACAGACCTATAATAGGCTGATGCTGTGGTCTGAGTGTTCACAGACCTAAAATAGGTTGGTGCTGTGGTCTGAGTATTCACAGACCTAAAATAGGCTGGTGCTGTGGTCTGAGTGTTCACAGACCTAAAATAGGCTGGTGCTGTGGTCTGAGTATTCACAGACCTAAAATAGGCTGGTGCTGTGGTCTGAGTGTTCACAGACCTAAAATAGGCTGGTGCTGTGGTCTGAGTATTCACAGACCTAAAATAGGCTGGTGCTGTGGTCTGAGTATTCACAGACCTAAAATAGGCTGGTGCTGTGGTCTGAGTATTCACAGACCTAAAATAGGCTGGTGCTGTGGTCTGAGTATTCACAGACCTAAAATAGGCTGGTGCTGTGGTCTGAGTGTTCACAGAAAATAAGTTTTAGACACAAAAAATCTCAAACATGGCTACGTAGATAGAAATATGTGTTATGGTAATGTTGGTTTCATATATATGCTGCCTTTCATAGATAGAAATGTCTTTCATAGATAGAAATGTCTTTCATAGATAGAAATGTCTTTCATAGATAGAAATGTCTTTCATAGATAGAAATGCCTTTCATAGATAGAAATGCCTTTCATAGATAGAAATGCCTTTCATAGATAGAAATGCTGCCTTTCATAGATAGAAATGTCTTTCATAGATAGAAATGCCTTTCATAGATAGAAATGCTGCCTTTCATAGATAGAAATGTCTTTCATAGATAGAAATGCCTTTCATAGATAGAAATGCTGCCTTTCATAGATAGAAATGTCTTTCATAGATAGAAATGCTGCCTTTCATGGATAGAAATGCTGCCTTTCATAGATAGAAATGTCTTTCATAGATAGAAATGCTGCCTTTCATGGATAGAAATGCTGCCTTTCATAGATAGAAATGTCTTTCATAGATAGAAATGCTGCCTTTCATGGATAGAAATGCTGCCTTTCATAGAAATGTCTTTCATAGATAGAAATGCTGCCTTTCATGGATAGAAATGCTGCCTTTCATAGATAGAAATGTCTTTCATAGATAGAAATGCTGCCTTTCATGGATAGAAATGCTGCCTTTCATAGATAGAAATGCCTTTCATATATATGCTGCCTTTCATAGATATGCTGCCTTTCATAGATAGAAATGCCTTTCGTAGATAGTAATGCTGCCTTTTATAGAAATTCTGCCCTTCATATAAATGCTGCCTTTCAACCTCCTCTCTATCCTCCTCATCTCTCTCCCCTTACTCATCCTCCCCTCTTCCATTACCCCTTCCTTCCCACCTACTCTTTCCTTCCCCATCTCCCCCTCTCCTACCTCCTTCCCCTCTTCTTTCCGCGTCTCCCCCTTCCCTACGTAAGCGGCAGGCAGGAGAAAGTGGATAAAAACTGGTCTATCTCTCTCTCTCTCTCTCTCTCTCTCTCCACTTCCTATATTCTGGGTCACTTACAATAAGACATAGCATGCTTCTGGAGGTAAGTGACAGTGAAGAAGGTGGGTGGCAGGTCGTTTAAGGCAGGTGGCAGGTAGTAGAATGCAGGTGGCAGGTAGTAGAATGCAGGTGGCAGGCGCTATAATTCAGGTGTCAGGTGGTATAATGCAAATGACAGGTAGTAGAATGTAGGTGGTATAATGCAGGTGGCAATTGGAAGAATGCAGGTGGCGGGTAGTATAATGTAGATGGCGGGTAGCAGAATGCATGCAAGTATAGTATAATGCAGGTGGTAGAAAGCAGGTGGATAGGGAAATCGTCCCTCCGCTCCGGATAAAACACCTTACACCACTTATATTCCACTTAACCAGTACGTACTCTAAATATCAGGGAAAATAATGTAAGAAAAAATAAAATATCATTATGAGTGGAAAACCGCTATTAATTTTCATAAAAGTATAAAGAATATTAACTTATTAATAAAGCACCACTTATAATACGGTTACTGGGAAGGAAATAAATATACCAGCGTATGATAGTGTTCATCTATGATAAACGAGAATAGTAATGATACTAATAGTTCGTTGAGTAGTTGTACGTAATTACACTAAAAGTAGGCAGTTATAAGTAGTTAGGTGCCCCTTGTCACATAGCAGGGAATAGGTCCCTGGGTGTTCGTCGACTGTTGTGGGTGGCATGCTGGGTACGGGGGAGGTGGTGTACCTTAGGGAGGTGTTGCATTGTAGGTGCTGTGGTAGAACAGCTGTTGTTAGACGGTACATCTAACAGTGTCAACAACAGTTTTCAGACTGTACAGCTAACAGTGTTAACAACAGTTGTCAGACTGTACATCTAACAGTGTCAACAACAGTTGTCAGACTGTACAGCTGACAGTATCAACAACAGTTGTCAGACAGTACAGCTAACAGTATCAACAACAGTTGTCAGACTGCACATGTAACAGTGTCAACAACAGTTGTCAGACTGTACATCTAACAGTGTCAACAACAGTTGTCAGACTGTACATCTAACAGTGTCAACAGAAAAGTGTCTCACACTTATTATTTTACCCATTGTGAAAACAGAGAGAATGTCGGACTTCTCCAAGACCAACGACATGCCTGCTCTTCCTCTCTTGTACCTCACCTCCTCCACCTACTTCTTCACCTCCTCTTCCTCCTCCACCTCCTTCTTCACCTCCTCTTCCTTCTCTACCTCCTTCTCTACCGTACACACCCTCTCACAACTGACCTCTTCCGTGCCCATCCTCGTATACACATACACACACACCTCACCTCCTCCTCTCCGTCCTTGCATATCAATGACCATCAAAGCTAACACAGTGTTTCATAACTAGAAACTTGAAGTACACTAGACACTATATTGACACTAATGCACGTTTTAGACCACCTCTTGTATATATCGTTCAGTTTTGGTTTTAAATTACCTAAACTACGAGGATATATTAGAGAGGGTGTAGAGAAGAGCTAGCAGACTCGCACCATCACTCAGAAATAAACTTTAAGACAGACTCAAGGCACTCAATCTTTAAAGAAGAAAACAATACCGTGACTTGAACAATACACAAATAACCCGCAAATAGGAGAAAGAAACCTCTGACGACGTTTCGACTTGGAACATCAACTGGTTAGTGTGTCACTCAATCTTTGAGTTTTTCCTATGAAACAAAGACGACGGAAAAAATTCCTTCGATCTTTTAAAATATTGAGTGTCTGTGACACGCTCAATTATAAAGAACTATTTAAAGTGCTGAATGAGTCTATAACTTGGAGGAGAGTGACTCTACGAGGAAGATACACCACGAACGTATGTATGAATCACGGACAGATGACCGAAGGACTGTTGGCCGAACGGACGTTGCACCGACGGACAACTCACCAAATGGACATATTGGCCGAACTAGCATTCATCATAGCATGTTTCCCAAACATCAACAACAATAAATAAAAACAAAATTAAAAAAAGACATAAAACAACAAACCTTGCCTAACCTAATTACCAGTTTGGTCATATGTCCTTTCGGTATAATGTCCGTTCGGCCAAGTGTCCGTCAGTCATCCGTCCGTGCACGAACATATGTAAGGTTTTTCTAGAAACACAATTGTAGCAGAGTGAAATAAAGCACCGGTTAATGTTGTGAGCACAAGAATAGTACAATTTTTCAAGAACCAGCTGAACTGCAGGTACAGGATTCAGCTAGATGCGCGGTGCCCTAATGGGAGGAGTTGGCAGGGCCTTCAGGACCACATGATCAGTAAGTAAGTTTATTCAGGTATACACAAATACAGTTACATAGAATTATCATACATAGCAGCATATGTGTAGAGAACCTGGGATAACCCAAAAAAGTCAGAGTGACTTATTTCCATTGGGGTCCTTTATTTCCATTGATTGCTAAGTTAGCCCAGATTGTTTTGTGTGTCAGAAAACGAGATAATAATTTTTTGTGACGTGTGTGAGTTTGGTGTCCTGAAAAAGTCACTAAACTCACACTAAATTTATATGGTCCGTCATGTACACTCAGTAGATGGGTCGACCTGCAGTCAATAGATTTCTGATTTATACTCAGTGACTGCATCAGGACGATCTGTTGACGAGGCAACCGAATAACTAGTAGTAGTAGTAGTAGTAGTAGTAGTAGTAGCAATAGTTGTGGCAGAAGTAGAGGGTTCTGATAGTCATTGTAACAGAACTGGTGGTAACCAGAATTAAGATCACTGCTACGCAGCTGTGTGAGTGGCGGTGGACTAACAGGCGTAGGTTAAATAATAAAAAGGCAGGGTACCATTACTGTAACAATGATGAAGAATTAAGACACATGGGCATTTATTTTGTGCAACATCTGGGTAACTTGATTTGTAGGCCTTTCTCCAACCAGTGGCTTTATCAGTACAATACAAAGACATAGGTGTAGAATTATATATAAAAGATCAGGTAATCAGTCCCTCAGTGTTGGAGGTTGTGAAGAGTACCGTAGTCTTGAAGGTAATGAAGCACAGTCATAGAGCTTGTCGCTTATATATAGGCGTCAGGAATACCTGAGACCGATGTATAAGCGACAGTTGTGTCTGAGCAAAGCTCAAACCTGTGCAACACAATGTCCTCAAAGATTTCTTAAGGTATACCATGAATTAAGGTAAGATCCTGGACTTCACCTTACGAAAGCAAAGTAACTGTGATAGTAATTATGGACAGGGTAGATTATAGTGGAAAAAATAACATTATTAGAAGACAGGGAAACTGACGTGCTGCTTAAGACTATCTTAAGATTAATAAGGCAATGACAGCATTAGATAGTTCTTAGTAGACAGCCTCGGTGTGGACTTGTAAGCTTTCTACTATCTGTCTTTATCCATGTACTCCTTTTCCTCCTATTCCTCCTCCTCCTCCTCCTCCTCCGTACCATTCTCTCGCACACCTGACCTCTCGCACACCTGCTTTTTCACACAGACCATTTCTCCCCCCCCCCACCTCGGGTGGTAGCATCTTCCTTTTCATCCAAGTGGGGTCAGGGGTCAGGGGGCAAGGGGGTCATTCACGACTCGGCACTCCTTCCTTCCTGTTTCAACTCTCCTGACCTTCCTTGCTCCTGCTTCCTCTCTCACCTATTCGCACCTTTCTCTCTCTCTCTCTCTCTCTCTCTCTCTCTCTCTCTCTCTCTCTCTTTCACCTCCCGCTCCACCTCCCCCTCCACCTCCCCCTCCCCCTCCCCCTCCACCTCCCCCATCCCTACCTCTCTTTTTTCCCCCCAAAACCCCTGGCACTCCCCGTCTTCCTCCACTTCCCCCTAGCCTCTCCTTCCCCCCTTTCCCCTGGCCTCTCCTCCCTCACTTCCCCCTGGCCTCTCCTCCCTCACTTCCCCCTGGCTTCATATCCCCCAGTTCCCCCTGGCCTCTCCTCCCTCACTTCCTCTTGGCCTCTCCTCCCTCACTTCCCCTTGGCCTCTCCTCCCTCACTTCCCCCTGGCCTCTCCTCCCTCACTTCCCCTTGACCTCTCCTCCCTCACTTCCCCCTGGCCTCTCTTCCCTCACTTCCCCCTGGCCTCTCCACCTCAACTTCCCCCTGGCCTCTCCTCCATCACTTCCCCCTGGCCTCTCCTCCCTCACTTTTCCCTGGCCTCTCCTCCCTCACTTCCCCCTGGCCTCTCCTCCCTCACTTCCCCCTGGCCTCTCCTCCCTCACTTCCCCCTGGCCTCTCCTCCCTCACTTCTTCTTGGCCTCTCCTCCCTCACTTCCCCCTGGCCTCTCCTCCCTCACTTCCTCTTGGCCTCTCCTCCCTCACTTCCCCTTGGCCTCTCCTCCCTCACTTCCCCCTGGCCTCTCCTCCCTCACTTCCCCTTGGCCTCTCCTCCCTCACTTCCCCCTGGCCTCTCCTCCCTCACTTCCCCCTGGCCTCTCCCTCACTTCCTCTTGGCCTCTCCTCCCTCACTTCTCCCTGGCCTCTCCTCCCTCACTTCCCCCTGGCCTCTCCTCCCTCACTTTCCCCTGGCTCTCCTCCCTCACTTCCCCCTGGCCTCTCCTCCCCCACTTCCCCCTGGCCTCTCCTCCTCCACTTCCCCTTGGCCTCTCCTCCCTCACTTCCCCTTGGCCTCTCCTCCCTCACTTCCCCTTGGCCTCTCCTCCCTCACTTCCCCCTGGCCTCTCCTCCCTCACTTCCCCTTGACCTCTCCTCCCTCACTTCCCCCTGGCCTCTCCTCCCTCACTTCCCCCTGGCCTCTCCTCCCTCACTTCCCCCTGGCCTTTCCACCTCCACTTCCCCCGGGCCTCTCCTCCATCACTTCCCCCTGGTCTCTCCTCCCTCACTTCCCCCTGGCCTCTCCTCCCCCACTTCCCCCTGGCCTCTCCTCCCTCACTTTCCCCTGGCCTCTCCTCCACTTCCCCCTGGCCTCTCCTCCCCCACTTCCCCCTGGCCTCTCCTCCCTCACTTCCCCGTGGCCTCTCCTCCCTCACTTCCCCATGGCCTCTCCTCCCTCACTTCCCCCTGGCCTCTCCTCCCTCACTTCCCCTTGGCCTCTCCTCCCTCACTTCCCCTTGGCCTCTCCTCCCCCACTTCCTCCTGGCCTCTCCTCTCTCACTTCCCCCTGGCCTCTCCTCCCTCACTTACCCCTGGCCTCTCCTCCACTTCCCCCTGGCCTCTCCTCTCTCACTTCCCCCTGGCCTCTCCTCCCTCACTTCCCCTTGGCCTCTCCTCCCTCACTTCCCCCTGGCCTCTCCTCCCTCACTTCCCCCTGGCCTCTCCTCCCTCACTTCCCCCTGGCCTTTCCACCTCCACTTCCCCCTGGCCTCTCCTCCATCACTTCCCCCTGGTCTCTCCTCCCTCACTTCCCCCTGGCCTCTCCTCCCCCACTTCCCCTTGGCCTCTCCTCCCTCACTTCCCCCTGGCCTCTCCTCCACTTCCCCCTGGCCTCTCCTCCCCCACTTCCCCCTGGCCTCTCCTCCCTCACTTCCCCTTGGCCTCTCCTCCCTCACTTCCCCTTGGCCTCTCCTCCCTCACTTCCCCCTGGCCTCTCCTCCCTCACTTCCCCTTGGCCTCTCCTCCCTCACTTCCCCTTGGCCTCTCCTCCCCCACTTCCCCCTGGCCTCTCCTCTCTCACTTCCCCCTGGCCTCTCCTCCCTCACTTTCCCCTGGCCTCTCCTCCACTTCCCCCTGGCCTCTCCTCCCTCACTTTCCCCTGGCCTCTCCTCCACTTCCCTCTGGCCTCTCCTCCCCCACTTCCCCCTGGCCTCTCCTCCCTCACTTCCCCCTGGCCTCTCCTCCCTCACTTTCCCCTGGCCTCTCCTCCACTTCCCCCTGGCCTCTCCTCCCTCACTTTCCCCTGGCCTCTCCTCCACTTCCCCCTGGCCTCTCCTCCCCCACTTCCCCCTGGCCTCTCCTCTCTCACTTCCCCCTGGCCTCTCCTCCCCCACTTCCCCCTGGCCTCTCCTCTCTCACTTCCCCCTGGCCTCTCCTTCCTCACTTTCCCCTGGCCTCTCCTCCACTTCCCCCTGGCCTCTCCTCTCTCACTTCCCCCTAGCCTTTCCTCCATCACTTCCCCCTGGCCTCTCCTCCCTCCCTTCTCCTGGTCTCCCTCCCTCTGGCCTCCCTCCCTCTGGCCTCCCTCCCTCTGGCCTCCCTCCCTGTGGTCTCCCTCCTCGCACCAACTTTCACACACTCCCTGAGTCTGCCAAGGACAACGCTCAACACACGGAAAGCTTTAATACTTACACAACAGAAATACTTTCACACTATTATCAACAACGTCAGCTGGTGTGTGTGTGTGTGTGTGTGTGTGTGTGTGTGTGTGTGTGTGTGTGTGTGTGTGTGTGTGTGTGTGTGTGTGTGTGTGTGTGTGTGTGTGTGTCTGTGTGTCTGTGCGTCTGTGTGTCTGTGTGTCTGTGTGTCTGTGTGTCTGTGTGTGTGTGTCTGTGTGTGTGTGTGTGTGTGTGTGTGTGTGTGTGTGTGTGTGTGTGTGTGTGTGTGTGTGTGTGTGTGTGTGTGTGTGTGTGTGTGTGTGTCTGTGCGTCTGTGTGTGTGTGTGTGTGTGTGTGTGTGTGTGTGTGTGTGTGTGTGTGTGTGTACTCACCTATACTCATTCACGTATTTGTTTGTGCGAGTGTGTACTCATTGATTTTTTTACTCACCGAGTTGTGTTTGTGAGGGGTCGATACTTAGCTCCTGGACCTGCCAGGAACTAAGGATCGAGAGGCCAGACGTCATCACTGACTTCTAGCTTCTCGGGTCTTATCACATCTGCTCTCGAAGTTGTGTAGTACTGAGTTTACCTTCACTACTACCTACCTGGAGTCTACCCGGAGGGTATTCCGGGGAATCAGCGCCCCCGCAACCCGGTCCATGACCAGGCCTCCCAGTGGATCGGGGCTTTATCAACCAGGTTGTTACGGCTTGCCGCACGCAGTCCAACGTACGAACCACAGCCCGGCTGATCCGGCACCAACTTTAGGTATCTGTCCAGCTCCCTCTTGAAGACAACCAGAGGTCTGTTGGTAATTCCCCTTATGGCTGGTGGGAGGCTGTTGAACAGTCTTGGACCCCGGACACTTGTTTTCTCTTAGTGTACTAATGGCGCCCCTACTTTTCATTGGGGTATGTTACACCACCTACCCACTTTCCAACCACCCTGAGACTAATGTATAAAATACCGACAAGTTGATGATTAAGACACATATGCAACAGTTGGGCATCTTTTTTGATAAAAAGTTTTCCCTACACAGAATGATTCTTCAGTTAAATACAGGGGGAGCAGGTGCAGTAGTGAAATAAAGATGATGTAATCAGTCTATCAACCTTGAGGTGGTCAGTCCCTCAGCCTGGAGAAGAGTTCAGCTCCAAGGAGCTGAACTCTTCTCCAGGTTGATGGACTGACCACCTTGTATCTCCAAGGTTGATGGACTTACTACATAATTTTTATTTCACTGCTACACCTACTGAATCTGTATTTGACTGAAGAAGTCTACTGTGTAGGCGAAACGTTTGAAAAATAAAGATACCCAACTGTTGCACATGTGTCTGAATCATCACTCTGAGACTAAAGAAATACTTCCTTACTTCCCTATGCCTCATGTGTGTTTTTTTCAGCTTCCATCTGTCTCCCTTTAATTCAAACAATCTGTTTCTGTCTGTATTATCTATCCCTCTTAGGATCTTGTATGTCGTAATCATGTCCTGCCCTGCCCTTCTCCGCCAGGTCGTCAGCTTCAGCTCCTTCAACCTCTCCTCATAGTTCATTTCTCTCAGTTCTGGTACTAGCCCGGTTGTAGACCTTTAGGCCTTTTCAAGTTTCCTCACGTGCTTGACTAGGTGTGGGCTCCATGCTGGGGCCGCATGCTCGGTGAATAACCAAACACGTCATATATAAAGTTGGGAAGGATTCTTTGTCTCAGGTCCTGAGGTTTGGTACACTTGCACATGCCGCTGACGGTATACGACTAACGTGTAATTCTGGCGACATGTTAGGTATCTACCTTCAGGGGCTTTTCTCTGTTAATTTGCAGCTCGATTGTTAGGGCACTCACATTGAGGTCTGGGGTTCGATTTTCGGTACGGGTGGAAACATTAGGACGTGTTTCCTTAAGACACCTGCTGTCCATGTTCACCTGTCAGTATAGTAGGAACCTGGGTGTTAGTCGACTGGTATGGGTCGCATCCTGGGGGGCAAAACTGACCTAATTTGAACGAAATGCTCTGCATAACAAGAATCTTTTTATATAGTAGTATGTCATTGATGTCATCTAGGCCTGTATACCTTGTAAATGTAGAAATAAAGATTATTATTATCATTATTATCTACTCCCATGCTGCTCTCTGGTATGTGTCAGGTTTGCCCAAACCTACTCCAAATCGTATGACCTAGCATTTGTTTGGGGTTGAAGTCTAGTAGCCACTTGTTTGACCATATTTTTAGTCTGTCGAGGTCTCCCTGGAGCTTATCACCGTCCTCTCTTGATCTTATTCTTCTCATTAACTTTACATCATCAGTAAACCGTGATACGTAAGATTCATTTCCCTCTGGTAAGTCGTTCACCTATATTATGAACAATATATGGGACTCACAGTTGCGTTTGTTTACTATGTTCCGGCAGTTGCCCTAAACCAGAGAGCAACATTGAAGACGTTTGTTATTGGGCCACATAGTGGATCTCATCATTCTCTCAGCAACATGGAGATGTGTTATCTGGCCCCATTGTTTTTGTTACAGCATCCATGGTGATATATTATATGGTCCCACTGTTTTTGTTACAGCATCCATGGTGATATATTATATGGTCCCACTGTTTTTGTTACAGCATCCATGGTGATATATTATATGGTCCCACTGTTTTTGTTACAGCATCCATGGTGATATATTATATGGTTCCACTGTTTTTGTTACAGCATCCATGGTGATATATTATATGGTCTAATTGTTTTTGTTACAGCATCCATGGTGATATATTATATGGTCCCACTGTTTTTGTTACAGCATCCATGGTGATATATTATATGGTCCCACTGTTTTTGTTACAGCATCCATGGTGATATATTATATGGTCCCACTGTTTTTGTTACAGCATCCATGGTGATATATTATATGGTCCCACTGTTTTTGTTACAGTCCATACAGCATCCATGGTGATATATTATATGGTCCCACTGTTTTTGTTACAGCATCCATGGTGATATATTATATGGTCCCACTGTTTTTGTTACAGCATCCATGGTGATACATTATATGGTCCCACTGTTTTTGTTACAGCACGTTCCCTCAGCAGTATCATCACCTGTTTTTTTTTTTGTTGTTTTGGTGCTTTATAGCACCAAAACAACAAAAACAAGTGATAATCTGTTCCGAGTACATTACCTTCCCGTGGCTCGCCACTTTATTCCTTGAATTCCTCCTTGAACCCTTGTGCTAAGCGCTTACCACGCTACCGTCATTCTCTGGCTTCTTGCCTCCCCCTTCTTCAGCCTTCACAGTTGTCTTATGGCTGTGCGTAACTTATCTTGAGGGTATTTCGGGGGTCAACGCCTTCGCGGCCCGGTCCATGACCAGGCCTCGCGCTGGATCAGGGACTGACCAACCAGGTTGTTACTGCTGGCCGCACGCAAACCGACGTACGAATCACAGCCCGGTTGGTCAGGTACTGAATTGAGGTGCCTGTCCAGCTTCCTCTTGAAGACAGCCAGGGGTCTATTCGCAATCCCCCTCATGTATGCTGGGAGGCAGTTGAATAATCTTGAACTCCTGACACTTATTTGGCTATATTATTTTCAGACTCTGTTCAGCTTTCCTTTTTACTCTTACGTATTCGTTTCTGGTTCTCTTGTTGTCGTGGCCTCCCTTGACTTCTGCATTCATGAAGGAACTGCACTTTCTCTCTTCTTTCTTTTCTTCATGTTTGGCATGAATCTGTATGCTAACAGAGTGCAGCTGAAACTGCTCGTTGCCAGAGTGCAGCTGTAACTGCTCTCTGCCAGAGTGCAGCTGTAACTCTTTACTGCTAGAGTGCAGCTGTAACTTTACTACCACAGTTTACTATCAATGCGCAGCTGCAACTTTAGCACCAGACTCTGTCTCACTGCAATACCAGAGTAGAAGTGAAAGTGGAGGACTGTGGTGAGATGCTTGCTGTTGCTGCTGCAACAGCAGCAGCAGCTACTCTACAAAATACTAATAAGGAATAAATCATAATCTAAGCAACCAAATTTAGTCTAAATAAACTGTCCTAACCATCCTAACTTAACCTAAATAACGTACAGGGAAAAATTAGCTTATAGAGGCACTTTAAAACCGACTGTAAAATTGAGTTTTAAACAGTTCTGTTACTCCTATGTTGACAAACCTTAGATATATGTTTTTGGGTTAACATTCATATATGTATGTTGAAAATGTTACTTAGGCTAAGTAACTTAGGAACAGGCCAGGTTGTTAAATAATCGTATAACAAAAAGAGACTTTTATTGCAGCTATTAAAGATATGCTTTTTCTGTACGAGATTTTTTTACTATCAAATAAAGCTGACTTTAGCAGATATCACTACACTGGCTGTTTCCTCCGGTAAGATGGTTATTATTATAGTAATGCTGGTTTGACAGTCACTGTGGTAGTCATGCAAGACCTGGAAACTTGTCTTCTGCTTACTCTCAGTGTGACAAGATAATTACACAGCTCTTGTGCAAGATATTTCTTCCCCCATGACATTTACATTGTGTATGTGTGTGTTTGAGGATGTACATATTATACTATATATATGCGTGTATATATATATATATAAATGTATATATATATATATATATATATATATATATATATATATATATATATATATATATATATATATATATATATATGTCGTGCCGAATAGGCAGAACTTGCCATCTTGGCTTAAATAGCAACGCTCATCTTGCCATATAGGACAAGTGAAAATTTGTGTATGCAATAATTTCGCCAAAATCATACTGAACCTAACGAAAAAAATATATTTCACTGTGTTTGTTTAGTATTAAATTATTGTAAACAAATCTAAAATATATTTAGTTGGGTTAAGCTAAAATAAATTGTTCTTGTTATAATAAGGTTAGGTAAGTTTTCTAAGATTCTTTTGGTGCAAAATTAAAAATTTTTACATTAACATTAGTGAAAAAATATATCTTTAAACGTATAAGAGAAAATTTTAGAAAGGACTTAATTTTAAATGAGTTCTTGCTAATTGACCAGTTTTACATATTCGGCACGACATATATATATATATATATATATATATATATATATATATATATATATATATATATGTCGTGCCGAATAGGCAGAACTTGCGATCTTGGCTTAAATAGCAATGCTCATCTTGCCATATAGGACAAGTGAAAATTTGTGTATGCAATAATTTCGCCAAAATCATTCTGAACCTAACGAAAAAAATATATTTGATTGTGTTTGTTTAGTATTAAATTATTGTAAACGTATTTAAAATATATTTAGTTGGGTTAGGCTAAAATAAATTGTTTTTGTT
The DNA here is from genome assembly GCF_038502225.1 of Cherax quadricarinatus. NCBI lineage: Eukaryota > Metazoa > Arthropoda > Malacostraca > Decapoda > Parastacidae > Cherax > Cherax quadricarinatus. The sequence continues at coordinate 14,042,944 of NC_091374.1, forward strand.
ATAATAAGGTTAGGTAAGTTTTCGAAGATTCTTTTGGTGCAAAATGAAATTTTTTTACATTAACATTAATGAAAAAAATATATCTTTAAACGTATAAGAGAAAATTTCAGAAAGGACTTAATTTTAAATGAGTTCTTGCTAATTGACCAGTTTTACATATTCGGCACGACATATATATATATATATATATATATATATATATATATATATATATATATATATATATATATATATATATATAGATATATATATATCTTTCTTTCAACACACCGGCCGTATCCCACTGAGGCAGGGTGGCCCAAAAGGAAAAACGAAAGTTTCTCCTTTTACATTTAGTAATATATACAGGAGAAGAGGTTACCAGCCCCTTGCTCCCGGCATTTTAGTTGCCTCTTACAACACGCATGGCTGACGGAGGAAGAATTCTGTTCCACTTCCCCATGGAGATAAGAGGAAATAAACAAGAACAACAACTAGAAAGAAAATAGAAGAAAACCCAGAGGGGTTTGTATATATATGCTTGTATATGTAGTGTGACCTAAGCGTAAGTATAGGTAGCAAGATGTACCTGAAATCTTGCATGTTTATGAGACAGAAAAAAGACACCAGCAATCCTACCATCGTGTAAAACAATTACAGGCTTTCATTTTACACTCACTTGGCAGGACGGTAGTACCTCCCTGGGCGGCTGCTGTCTACCAACCTACTACCTAGATATATATATATATATATATATATATATATATATATATATATATATATATATATATATATATATATATACACAAAGAGAGAGAGAGAGAGAGAGAGATGGAGATGGAGATCAGCGGTGATGTGTGCTGAGGGAGGAAAGCACTGACAAGACAGTACAGTGTGTGGCATTGTTGCTCTCAGTGCTTGTTTTACACATACTGTGTGTGTTAGTTAACATTTGTCGAAGGCACTTGTTGATAGACACCTGGCCTGGTGTTTGTATTATGCGTGGTGTGTTCATAGTTACTAGTTGTCAAAGGCACTTGTCGATAGACATTTGGCCTGTGTGTGTTCTTTTTTTTCTGTGTGTGTGTGTCAGTAGATTTTGTTATTTAGAGAAGACAGTAAGTCAAAGACAGAATACAGTAAGTCAAAGACAAAAGACAGTAAGTCAAAGACAGAAGACAGTAAGTCAAAGACAGAAGACAGTAAGTCAAAGACAGGAGAGACAAGGAGAGTGAGAGGGTAGATCATGAACATTAAGAACAAAAGAAGCCAAGCTAATAATGTTACTTTTTTAAATTAACGGTTTTTTTCAGATGGAATATTGTTGTGTTGATCCGCCTTTCTAGACAGGAGAGACAGCAGAGCTATAAAATGTACAGAGGTCACTTAATGCTTACAAAGACCCAATGAGTAGGTACCTTGTAGGTACCATGAACTTTTCAAAGCACATTGTTCTCTGTGGAGTAAGAAAAAGAGACACACCTGATAATATATACATGAGAAATGCTTAAGAGAGTGTGGCTGGACTGGGATTGAATCAGAACCCTCAAAACAGGTCACAGGTATGTAGCTTGAATCCGTTGGTTTATGGCATAGGCTTTGAGGGACAAGAGCTAGACCCATAACACTGTTCGTGGTAAAGCAAAAAATAGTTCCAGGTGCCGGCAACCGTTATTCAGAATGATGTTATCTGTTGTATTGTAGTCATCACCAGCCCAGTCTATTACGATATATATATATATATATATATATATATATATATATATATATATATATATATATATGTCGTGCCGAATAGGCAGAACTTGCGATCTTGGCTTAAATAGCAACGCTCATCTTGCCATATAGGACAAGTGAAAATTTGTGTATGCAATAATATCGCCAAAATCATTCTGAACCTAACGAAAAAAATATGTTTGATTGTGTTTGTTTAGTTCTAAAATACTGTAAACATATTTAAAATATATTTAGTTAGGTTAGGCTAAAATAAATTGCTCTTGCTATAATAAGGTTAGGTAAGTTTTCTAAGATTCTTTTGGTGCAAAATTAAAAATTTTTGCATTATCATTAATGAAAAAAATATATCTTTAAACGTATAAGAGAAAATTTCAGAAAGGACTTAATTTTAAATGAGTTCTTGCTAATTGACCAGTTTTACATATTCGGCACGACATATATATATATATATATATATATATATATATATATATATATATATATATATATATATATATATATATATATATATATATATATATATATATATAGTCGTGCCGAATAGGCAGAACTTGCGATCTTGGCTTAAATAGCAACGTTCATCTTGCCATATAGGACAAGTGAAAATTTGTGTATGCAATAATTTCGCCAAAATCATTCTGAACCTAACGAAAAAAAATATATTTCACTGTGTTTGTTTAGTATTAAATTATTGTAAATAAATCTAAAATATATTTAGTTGGGTTAGGCTAAAATAAATTGTTCTTGTTATAATAAGGTTAGGTAAGTTTTCTAAGTTCCTTTTGGTGCAAAATTAAAAATTATTACATCAACATTAATGAAAAAAATATATCTTTAAACGTATAAGAGAAAATTTTAGAAAGGACTTAATTTTAAATGAGTTCTTGCTAATTGACCAGTTTTACATATTCGGCACGACATATATATATATATATATATATATATATATATATATATATATATATATATATATATATATATATATATATTATATATATTATATATATCTATATATCTATATATATATATATATATATATATATATATATATATATATATATATATATATATATTATATATATTATATATATTATATATATCTATATATCTATATATATATATATATATATATATATATATATATATATATATATATATATATATATATATATAGATATATAGATATATAGATATATATATATAATATATATAATATATATAATATATATAATATATATATATATATATATATATATATATATATATATATATATATATATATATATATATAGATATATAGATATATATATATAATATATATAATATATATAATATATATAATATATATATATATATATATATATATATATATATATATATATATATATATATATATATATATATATATATATATATATATATATATATATATATATATATATATATATATATGTATATTTGAAATGTTTAACAATTCGCAAACAGGCGAAATATATGTATATCATAGTCTTAGTATGGAAGTCAAATGTATCTTTGCGTAACATATGGGAATAATTAAAAATTATCGTTAGCGTTATTTATATTTTATTTATCTAATTTTTTAACATTATTATTATATTTTATTATTAATATATGTAGTCATTTATGTAAGACTTTAGTGGTGGAGAGGCGCCAGTAGACAAGGTGTGCATAAAACCAACAGTACAATAAGACATTCCAAGGTGAGGGAAGAGGAGGTAGGTGAGAGGCAGTGAGAGAAAGGAACACAACAAAAGAACACGGAGAAGAAAAAAGAAGAGAGCAGTAGAAGAAAATATTCTTGGCAATAATTAACCTTGGAGACCCAAGAAGTCATTTTTAAGAGTAATTAACCTAAGAAACCCGAGAAACCATTCTTAGGATTAATTAAACATTCTTAAGATTAATTAAACATTCTTAGGATTAATTAAACATTCTTAGGATTAATTAGCCTAGGGAACCCAAGAAAACATTATCAGAATTAATTAACCTAAGGAACACAAGAAAACATTCTTAGGATTAATTAACCTAAGGAACACAAAAAAACATTATTAGGATTAATTTACCCAGAGAACTCAGTGAAATATGTTTTAGAATGAGATTTTAAGTACCTATTTACTGCTGGATAAACAGGGACAACCAGCATAAGGTGACATGTCCATCCATACGTCCCGGGGATCGAACAGGAATGGTTGCGTGTGTGTGTGTGAGAGAGAGAGAGAGGCTGACTGAGGATAATGGGGGGTGAGGGATGGTGGAGGACGGGGAAAGTTGGTTTGAATATGGATGAGGAAGAGGGAAGAGAGGAATGTTATATGGAATGAAGAGGAAGCAAGAAGCAAGTATCTTTATTGTATACTAGTCAGTGTGTATGAATCTCTCTCTTTCTCTCTCGATTTATCTTTCTCATGGTGAATCTTGACAGTCATTATTATTATTTTTATTATTATCAATATTATTATTATTAGTAGTAGTTGTAGTAGTACAGTAATAGTAGTATAGTAATATTATATTCTAGTGTTAATCTTGTTACTTTGTTAAGTGATGTGCGACGTGTCATCTGGAAATGGTTTAGAAAACCGACTAGTTGAAGAATGAGACACTTGTGCAACATTTTGAGAATACTGTGGAAACGTTTCGCCAGTCAGCGGCTTCTTCAGTCCAAAACAGAGGAGAACGGTGGAAAATAAGGAGTGTGAGGTGATCAGTCCCTCAGCCTGGAGTCGATGTGTTCACTCAATCAGTCTTGAGAAAATACCTTTCTCAAGACTGATAGATTGAACACATTAACTCCAGGCTGAGGGACTGATTATCTCAAACTCCTTTCCATCTTCCACCGTCCTTCTCTGCATTGGACTGAAGAAGCCACTGGCTGGCGAAACGTTTCTGCAAGATTCTCGAATGTTTCATAAGTGTCTCATTCTATAATTACCTAGCTGTGGTTGCAGGAGGAGGCCTATGATTGTGATGTACTGACTTGTGTAATTACCTAGCTGTGGTTGCAGGAGGAGGCTTGTGATTGTGATGTACTGACTTGTGTAATTACCTAGCTGTAGTCGCTGGAGGAGGCCTGTGATTGTGATGTACTGACTTGTGTAATTACCTAGCTGTGGTTGCAGGAGGAGGCCTATGATTGTGATGTACTTGTGTAATTACCTAGCTGTGGTTGCAGGAGGAGGCCTATGATTGTGATGTACTGACTTATGTAAAGCGCTGTATATATGTATTGTTGCCAGTAACAGTTATTTGAGCACATATATATCTTGTAGTGGAACCCAGGCTATTGGAACCCAGCTACTAGAACCTAGGTTATTGGAACCTAGGCTACTAGAACCTAGGTTACTGGAACCTAGGCTACTGAAACCCAAGTTATTGGAACCCAAGCTACTAGAACCTAGGTTATTTTAACCCAGGCTACTAGAACCCAGGTTACTGGAACCCAGGCTACTAGAACCCAGGTGTTCTAGTGTTCACACTACCTTGTATTCTGGTGTTCACACTATCTTATATTCTAGTGCTCACACTACCTTATATTCTAGTGCTCATACTATCGTATATTCTAGTGCTCACACTACCTTATATTCTAGTGCTCACACTACCTTATATTCTAGTGCTCATACTATCGTATATTCTAGTGCTCACACTATCTTATATTCTAGTGCTCACACTACCTTATATTCTAGTGCTCACACTACCTTATATTCTAGTGCTCACACTACCTTATATTCGAGTGCTCACACTACCTTATATTCTAGTGCTTACACTATCTTATATTCTAGTGTTCACACTACCTTATATTCTAGTGCTCACACTATCTTATATTCTAGTGTTCACACTATCTTATATTCTAGTGCTCACACTACCTTATATTCTAGTGCTCACACTATCGTATATTCTAGTGCTCATACTACCTTATATTCTAATGCTCACACTACCTTATATTCTAGTGCTCACACTACCTTATATTCTAGTGCTCAAACTGCCTTGTATTCTAGTGCTCACACTACCTTATATTCGATTGCTCACACTACCTTATATTCGAGTGCTCATACTACTTTATATTCTAGTGCTCATACTATCTTATATTCAAGTGCTCACACTATCTTATATTCTAGTGCTCACACTACCTTATATTCTAGTGCTCATACTACCTTATATTCGAGTGCTCACACTACCTTATATTCTAGTGCTCATACTACCTTATATTCGAGTGCTCACACTATCTTATATTCTAGTGCTCACACTACCTTATATTCTAGTGCTCACACTACCTTATATTCGAGTGCTCACACTACCTTATATTCTAGTGCTCACACTATCTTATATTCTAGTGCTCACACTACCTTACATTCTAGTGCTCACACTATCTTATATTCTAGTGTTCACACTATCTTATATTCTAGTGCTCACACTACCTTATATTCTAGTGCTCACACTATCGTATATTCTAGTGCTCATACTACCTTATATTCTAATGCTCACACTACCTTATATTCTAGTGCTCACACTACCTTATATTCTAGTGCTCAAACTACCTTGTATTCTAGTGCTCACACTACCTTATATTCGAGTGCTCACACTACCTTATATTCGAGTGCTCATACTACTTTATATTCTAGTGCTCATACTCTCGTATATTCAAGTGCTCACACTATCTTATATTCTAGTGCTCACACTACCTTATATTCTAGTGCTCCTACTACCTTATATTCGAGTGCTCACACTACCTTATATTCTAGTGCTCATACTACCTTATATTCGAGTGCTCACACTACCTTATATTCTAGTGCTCATACTACCTTATATTCGAGTGCTGATACTACCTTATATTCGAGTGCTCACACTACCTTATATTCTAGTACTCACACTACCTTATATTCGAGTGCATCCCTTTTTGGCGTTCTTTCTGCCTGCAGTCTCTTTATTCCCACTTTCTACGACTTTCCCTTCCACTGTTTATACTTTCCCTTTTTCCTTTATTCCCAAATTGGCGTGCTTCCTGTCTCTCTTTTTTTTATCCTTTGAAACTTAATGTTTATTCTTATCCCGTGGCTCCCTTCCTTCTTCTCCTCTTCTTTCTACCCCCCCCCCTTTCCTTTTCCTTCTCTCCATCGTCTACCACCCTCTTCCTTCGCCGTGTGTCTGAATGTAACTCTCACTACTTTCCCTATGGAGAAAACGCCAGCCTGCGTAAGACGATTAGTATTGTCTATTGGTGGTCGGCAGGTCAGCAATGATTAGTATTGTTTGGTGGTGGTCGGCAGGTTAGCCATGATTAGTATTGTGTGGTGGTGGTCGGTAGGTCAGCCATGATTAGTATTGTCTGGTGGTGGTCGACAGGTCAGCCATGATTAGTATTGTCTGGTGGTGGTCGGCAGGTCAGCCATGATTAGTATTGTCTGGTGGTGGTCGGCAGGTCAGCCATGATTAGTATTGTTTGGCGGTGGTCGGCAGGTCAACCATGATTAGTATTGCCTGGTGGTGGTCGGCAGGTCAGCCATGATTAGTATGGTCTGGTGGTTGTGAACGAGATTATTTGGTGATGCAGTGGCGTGGAGTCAACGATAAATGTCTTCGGAGGCTTCTTTACTTTATTTACAAAGTCGTGGTGGGTACACAGGCTTGTGTGTTAAGTGCCCATGGCCCGGGAGGGCCATGCCCACGAGGGAGAGAGGGAGTAGGCTTGTCATCTGAGTCTAGGCCGCTGAGTGAGTGAGCGAGTTGGGACCAGCGTCCCACTGACCTGGGCAGGCCTAGAGGGCAGCACCTGAGTGCCGTGAAATATGAACTAAGCTGGCAGACAGTACAGGCTGTCTACATTCGCTCGGCCACCTACCTCGCATCGTCCCGACGCGACAATACTGGTGGTAAAAAAAAACTCGGTCTCTCTCTCGCAAGAACAGGGCACAGAACACAGACTATAAAACATATATATATATACATATGGACATGGAAAAAAAAACTTCCTACAGGGAGGGAAGAAAAAAAAAATGTGGGGTGTGCTAAACATCGTGGTCATAGGCAGTGAACTTCGATGGGCATCACTGCATGCCTTCCTGCATGTGGACAGATACTGCAACACAGGAGACATCGCTGTGGCTGAGCTGTGATGTAACAGGGTACGGTCTCCTCTGGAACGGTGAAACAGTCATCATAGGGGTCGCTGCAGGGTTTCACTCAACCTGGGGCACAACATGCTGGTGCCCTCGAGTGAGGCGTCGACAAAACTCGGCAACTAGGCAGGACTTCTGGCAAGCAACTCAGGAGGATACTTCTCAACCGGTACTGTCACTGGGCTGTCACTGCTGGCGAGCGTGGAGTAAGTCGTGGAGCGAGTCATGGCAGAGACAACTGGGCGAAACATCTGGGAGTCGTAACATCATACACCAGACTGCAGTGAGCGAGCTAGCAGTCAAAGTGACATCTTTGTGCAGGAGCTCACTGAAGCTATGACACGAGGCTGACACAGTGCCTGCCGACAGGGCTTAAACTGCGGCTTGACGAGTGTCATTCTCTGGACAGTTGGAGTTACAGCAGAGGTTAGTCTAAGCGTCCCCAGACTTGTTTCTCTACACAGGGCCGGATTAAGAAGTCTCCGGGCCCTAGGCTATTCAGATTGGTGGGGCCCCTTTGAGTTACGGGTAAGCGAAGCGACCCCTTCCAGCTTGGGGGTGGGGGGGGTCGGTGTGAGCCTGTTTAAGGTCTAATTAAATACATTCTGGCTATTTAGATTAAATTTAATAGGGAAAGTACATCAAGACAACCAAACCCATTTACCAAACAGCCATTATAACTATCTTGTTAAATCATGCATTTTAAAGAGAATAAACTCAAGACAGCATAGTATTACTAGATTAGGCTATTAAAGTAGTGACATCATGTACCTATTATATTCAGCATAACCACTACAGCACTATTATTCCCTTTATAAATCACTGACCATTATTGTTATCATTGCATCATGCATAAGACTATCAAATCATATAAACTACAGAAAATTGGAGAGGAATTTCCCATACTCACCCATTAGCGGGAAAACACAGCTGTTCTGATGTAAACAAAGGCGTGTTGAGTGTTGCCATCTATGGTTAGGTTTATTTATTTTTATTTTATTTTATTTCATTATTTTTGTTTTGATTAATTTTTAAAAATAAATTTTACTCTCCAAACACTTGAACTTTTTAGGTAGGGACCCCTTTGCACTTGCACCATGTGCGCAGTCTTGGATGAGCCCCTGAACCCCTTGGACCACGGGGCCCCCAAATGCGCGGGGCCCTAGGCAAATGCCTAATTTGCCTATGCGGTAATCCGGCCCTGTCTCTACATATAACTGCACTCTGAAGGTCTGGAGGCGAAGTGAAACAAATCTTGATGGGAATCGTAGCAGGTACGATTCTGCAGAGCATCTATGAACGACAAGCATAAGAGCTTTCTGTACAAGGGGCTCATATGCTCAGGGCTGACTAACATCAGCTGTCAAACGCACTGGTCACACCGGGTGACAGGCAACAAAGTGGTCTGGGCGCAAGACCACACTGGACACACGGAAACTTTACACACACCCACGGTATATGTGGTACAACATGGCTTAACTAGCAAATGATGCTTTTCTGTACTCAAAATTGACACTAAGCCATACACTAACATGTGAAAACACTGACTGAGAGGAATTAATTAACACACGACATATATCTTCTCTCAGTCTTCTCGACAATACTGACATAATTACTGAAACACTCAATGTGACGTCATGTGATGTCAGGCGTGACGTCGCAAGGTGACGTCAACAGCACTGTGACGTCAGCAGACATCTTGAGGTGACGTCAGGCAGACATCGTGACGTCATGAAGTCGGGCAGCAGCAGACCACAGCATGTGGCCTGGGACGTCTGGCTCGGTAACTCACGTGGCTTCGTCCACACCCCACCTGGCGTCGAAGCCACACCCCACCTGGCGTCGGGATCCACGTGGCGTCGGGATCTACGTGGCATGCTGATCCACGTGGCGTCGGGATCCACGTGGCTTGCTGATCCACGTGGCTTCGTGATCCATGTAGCTTAGTGATCCATGTGACTTCGAGTGGCCTCGGGCACTCGGATACACAGCTCTGGCAAAGAATTCACACGAAAAACAGCAGAAAACACAGCAGAGGGAGTGATGGCATGGTGGGGTATGGTAGTGTGTTGGCGAGGAGCGTGGGTGAGTGTATTGCGAGGGAGGATCTGGCCACTTCCTCCTTTCCCACCCACAACACGGCGACTCACACTGGACGCAGAAATCACCACAAAACTCACCTCTGGCTTGCTGAAATAGCTGTGCTGAGCTGAACAACAACAGCAGAACATACAAGTGACGCTGAACACGTGACTTGAGAAACAGCGTGGGACGCTGTAGCGTGGGGTCACTGGGACGCCACTAACAATTCTCGAAGAAATTCGGTAAATTTCGGCTAGATCCTGCTTGTACCTGTGTCTGGTTGTTGAAACGTAGAGACACAATATCAGGTTAACTCGTTGAGAGACGGATGCTTGTTGTGTAGGGTGATGAAGTGAACAACTTCATTCCTTCCTCTCCGGGCAGACACAGCTGCTGCGACCACCGCTTCCCACCAATGTGAACGACTTTATTGGCGTGATGCAGTGGCGTGGAGTCAATTATAGGGCTGCGGAGGGTTCTTCTTGCTTTGCAAAGTCGTGGTGGGTACACAGGTTTGTGTGTTAAGTGCCCATGGCCCAGGAGAGCCATGCCCACGAGGGAGAAAGGGAGTAGGCTTGTTGTCTGATTCGAGGCCGCTGAGTGAGTGAGCGAGTTGGGACCAGCGTCCCACTGACCTGGGCAGGCCTAGAGGGTCAGCACCTGAGTGCCGCGAAATATGAACTAAGGTGGCAGACAGCATAGGCTGTCTGTGCAGACAGTACACGCTGTCTACATGGTGGTCGGCAGGTCAGCCATGATTAGTATGGTCTGGTGGTGGTCGGCAGGTCAGCCAGCTAGCTAACCTGTACTCAGGTGGTGGATCTTACTGCAGTAGCACCAACTCTCCCACCTCCCCATCATTCCCTCAGAACCTGGGGGTTGGGGTCAACCCGTGAGACAGACCCCCGTCCCAGCTTCCTGTCGCACATTGTGCTGAAATAAAACTGATAAATGGATAATAATCATAGCAAGAGCAACAATGACAATAAAGCTGATAAATGGATAATCATAACAAGAGCAACAATGACAATAAAACTGATAAATGGATAATAATCATAGCAAGAACAACAATGACAATAAAGCTGATAAATGGATAATAATCATAGCAAGAACAACAATGACAATAAAGCTGATAAATGGATAATAATCATAGCAAGAACAACAATGACAATAAAGCTGATAAATGGATAATAATCATAACAAGAGCAACAATGACAATAAAACTGATAAATGGATAATAATCATAACAAGAACAACAATGAGAATAAAGAAGAACAGTGTAGCGAGTAAGTGGAGGAGGATTTTGTTGTTAATTGATAATTAAACCTTCCACAGTGACAGCACCTAACAGGAGGTGCAGCAGCTAACAGGAGGTGCAGCACCTAGCAGGAGGCGCAGCACCTAACAGGAGATGTACCTAGTAGAAGGTGCAACACCTAGTAAGAAAGAACAGCACCTAGTAACAAAGTGCAGCACCTAGTAGAAGGTGCAGCACCTTGCAGGAGGTGCAGAAGCTAGCAGAACTTGCGTACACCGAGAGGTGTGTATCACTGAGTGTATATACAATTAGTTATGTATCTCTAAGTGTATATACGCCGACATGTGGGCTCCCGGACATTTCTCCGACAAACACTTCGCCTACGGACATTTGACCGAACGGATATTTGACCAATCGGACCTTTGTCCAAATGGACATATGGCCGAAGTGGCATCCATCACAACATATTTCCCAAACACAAACATAAAATAAACAAGCTTAGTCTAGTTATCCGTCCGGTCTATTATCCGTTCGGCCAATTGTCCTTCGGTCAACTGTCTGTCTGTCATCTGTCCGGCCACGGACACGTTTTTTTGTATGAATTAAAGATTTACTATAATCACTATCTTAGAGAATAAAATATCCTTGTGATGCACAGATGACATGCAGCCTTTATGAGCCTCGTAAAGTCGGTAGGCTTTAAATGTAAACTAAGAGGCGGCACTGCTAACGTGCTACAAGCTACGTTTCTCATCTCGCTTCCGTAATTACTTACCATTATCGTACTTCATTTCACAGATATCCTGCTTATTTCTTCTCACTTAAATACCAAACTGTGGCCAGCCGGGATTAGATTCTGCAACATATTCTCCGCTTCAAGAGACAGAACAATGTTCACATGGCCTTAACTACTTAACTAGCGATCCTACAAGAAAGAGCGCCAGTAACAGCATCAACAGCAGTAACAGCAGCAGCAGTAAGAGTGCTAGTAACAGCAGCAACAGCAGTACCAACACTGGTACCAGCAACAGAAGCGGTAAGAGTACTAGTAACAGCAAAAACAACAAACAATAAAAGCAACAAGAGCAGCAGTAACAGCAACAATAACAACAACACCAAGGTTGTATTACTTTGTTATAGAAAGTGTTGAAGATTACCTTCCCGAGGACGCTGTTGTTCTTGAATGTCAATTTAAACAACAGCAACACAGAAAGTGTTGAACAAGTATAAGGTGTGAACGTCCCCTTTTAACAAGTAGTTAATAAATAAACGAGAGAGAGAAAGAGAGACTGTATATGAGTAAATGGGAAATAAATATTTTAGACCCTGAGAACGAAACTATAGTCTACCTATTTCTAGCTCAGTCTAGACAGATAAGGTGAAGATTATGTAGGGGAGAGAGAGAGAGAATGAGAAAGGGTGATAACAGAAGACTTGAGAGTTTACACGAGACTATCTGATGAGAGTTAATATCTTCTACTGTCTCTTTTGAGGTCAGTGTTTTTATCTATACAATTGAGGTAAGGATGCAGAAGCCTCCCCCTGATGACTCGCTGCCTCCGGCCACTACCAGCACGAAATATGCTATACAATATTGGGGAAAACAGCATGGAGTTGATAGGTGTGATAGAAGTGGATGGCACTGCCTCTACTACAGTCTGTTAGGTGTTCTGGGGATTAACTTTTTCACAGTCCTGTCTCGGGCCACACCTTGGTTGGAATAAAAAATATTACAGGATTAAGAGTATTACGAAGCACATAAGTATGTGCAACACAACTGTGAAACAATAGTGAACATCCAAGCGCTTTCGTGATTTTTCATATTATCGTTCCTTGATAATGTGAGAAATCACGAAAATGAATGGATGTTCACTGTTTTTCACAGTGGTTTTGTTTATTGTGATGCCATCCGTTGACTGTGATCTTGTTACACATAGGTATATGTATGCTGAATGTAAGTAGGAGTATGTAAGATTTACCTGGCATCTACGTGTTCATGAGACTTGATGAATAATCCTGTTAGAGTATACAACATTTAACAGGTTTCCATTTCACACTCATTTGACAGCGCCGGATTTAGGCTTAAGTAATACAAGCTACAGATTATGGCCTCACATTCTGAAGGAACCTCTCAAAATTTCAGAATTTATCTTTCACTTGCTTGTGACTTAATCCATACGTGGTACACTTCTCACATTAATTACCAAGTTATATTTTTAATATAAAATATAATATACGATTTAACATGTTAATTATTCACGACTTTGTTATAAAAAGAAAGAAAATGTAAATTGGATATTTTTTTTTTATGTTTCAACAGTGTTAATTAAGTTACAGTATGCAAATTACATTTCATTATCTAGCAATTACAGCAGTATTTTACTCCCAGCAGTTAAATGCATTCAGTCACTGGCAACGAATTTGCGTTATTATTTTTCCTACTGATAAATATCTTTAAACTCAATAGTTAAAGGCTTATTTTTAAAAAATCCGCCTGCCTCTTACATACCCCCGCCCGCCCCACACCCCCGCTCCCCCCCCGGGTTAGTTATGCTGTGTCTTGACGGTATTCTTGCCAAGTTGCGTTGTTACACAGAGACAGACCTTTCAAAAACCTGGGTTCCTTGGTAAAATTAATTTAAATAAAATGGGTCGCTGGTGGTGAGAAGGTTGAGAACCACTGTTGTAGTAGAGCCGCCACTTCCTGCTTCTCTGGAGTACCTCTGTCAGCAGAGTGCTTAATAAGTTTGCAAGAACCCGTGTCCACATCTGATAACACTTGCCAAATAGAACCTTGACAACTTCCCGTATCTGAGGGCTTCACTATGTCTAAATCCGACCCTACAATAGGACAGTCTTCCTGTAATTAATCATATCATTCCACTGCCAACCACCATGTTTAATAATAGTCCTAACATATATAACTATTTCTGCTTCTAAAGACTACTAGTAAACATGACCAACTGGATGTCCTGAGCAGTTTGCGAACCATCATCTGGTGGTCACTACCCCGAGAAGACTTTGACTGCTAACACCTGCAGTGGGGAAATTGCTCCAGTGCTAAACAACTGTGGAAAACTCTTACCAACATTTATGTTAAACCTCATACCACAGAGTTTCATATCATTGTTTTGTGTTGTTATTTTATATTGCATTTAGTGAGAGAGAGAAAAATATACAGCGGGAGAGATAGAGAGAGAAAGTGACAGAGTATGACACTCAAATAAGAGGGTGCAACATATTTATGGTAGAGGAAGTCACGAATCATATTCCCCTACCCCTCAGGTGCTTCCCTCACGTTCTCCTTTCCCTTGGTGTTTCACCTATGTTCCCCCAACCCCTGTGTTTCATCCTTGCTACCCCTACACCATAACAAGCCACTACAACTGAGATATGGCAAGTGTTGTAAACTGCAAGTGAATGAGGCAAGTTATGCTTACCAACAACATTATTAGTTAACTGCTATCTTTCCTAAATATCATCTTCGTTAACAGTTTTCTGCTTTAAAAAACAGTGGCTATTGTTGAGCTGAGAGAGTCAACTGCAGTATATATATATATATATATATATATATATATATATATATATATATATATATATATATATATATATATATATATATATATATATAATTGATGGTAATCTATGTCAAGATGTCCTTAAGTTTAGCGCTGCAAGCCTCTCTAAGTCACTGTACGCCTGCTGTACGTTCCCTAAGGCCCCCCCCTCCCGTACCATCTTACGCTCTCTCACTCCCCCCTGTACGCCCCTTCATTTACCCAGTACGTCCCATCCCGTGTACGCCCCCTTACTGCCCACCACGTGCGGCCCTTTAGTGAAAGTAGTGCCATGTACACCAGCCCACACGGAAGTCTATCCTCCCACTAACACCTCCTCCTCCTCTTCCTCAACCTCCTCCTCCGTTAAATATTATTTCTAGCCATTAAAAAGTAATGCCATTGACAGGTTATCAGAAGTGCTGGAAACCTCTAAAGAGGAAAAAACTACATAAAAAAAACAGTGGAGACAGGATGGATTGAGATAAGTTATTTTTGATGACTGAAAATACACCAGCAGTCACAGAGAACAAGATAAGAATGTACGACCCCCGCCTGCACGTTATTGCCTTCTCCATCACAAATATATCGTTTTCTTTTCTTTGACGTTAGAATCAAGTGGAGAAACGTGAATCTGCAAGTGTATTCACTGAGTAGCGTTTATGTCTTTTGATTCATGGAGGGTTTCCTGCTTGAGTTGGGGAGGACACCTGGTGTGTGTGTTCGTTCCTTTGTTACTAGTTGTCACAGCTACTTGTCGATAGATACTTCTGTGTGAGATTATATATATATATATATATATATATATATATATATATATATATATATATATATATATATATATATATATATATATATATATATATATATACATACATTTCTTGTGGTTGATTTTTTGAATCACACTTGTTCCATCTTCAAAATCTGTCATTCAGAAAAGAAGCACTTAGTCACTAAGATTTATGGTCGCAAACGAATATTAAACCGGACAAAACTTACTATTACCAAGGCATCAAACATTGACCATAGTTGATTTAGGATTCATAGTGTGAGGTCGTAGTCAGCGAGACAGCCACCTCCGTATAGTGGAGACGATGCTGACACGTCTCAACAAACTGGACGTTGAAGACAACCAAAGTTCCCATTTTTTTTAGGGATGGACAGGTAAGCCAGCGGAAAGCCTCGGTCAGATGACCAAAAGCTCCAGCTGTGGGTCATCATATGATTACCACCCGCATCAGGAAATACTTTTCCTGTTTCCTGACGAACCTACCTAAGTTCCATTCAGTTATTATGTTTCTAGGTTTGTCTGAAGGTCCCAGGTTGTTTTTTCAATTTTATTATGTCGTATTTGGAGTAATTTTAGTCATTTAATGTGTAGTTTGTAGTGTTCTCAAGATCTTGTCTGACTCTATAAGTCTTACCAGTCTACACCCCTCTAGGGAGGTTCCTTGATGCTGGTAAGGGGCTCTTGATCTAGGGAATTGGATCTGTGCTCCAGTATCCTGAATTAAGCCTGAATGCCTTCCATCACCCATCCCCACAGGCGATGTATAATTCCTACGGGTTTAGGTATTTATCCTACGCTTGCGTCGTTTTACAAGCAATAACATAATCGCTGTTACACACACACACACACACACACACACACACACACACACACACACACACACACACACACACACACACACACATATACATATATACATGTACATGTAAATTTGTTCTCTAAGACACTGTCATCAGTTAGGTTAGGTTAGGTGAGGGACGGAGGATCGAGCCTTCACCACGGCTTGCTCTGAATGACTCACACAGGATCAGAGCTTCGCATATTGCTGTTATCAGAAATAAATCAGGGAACGGGTTAAGTTTAAACCCATGGCAATAGAGTCCAAAACTCACATGCCAGTGCGTTAACCACTGGACCATCTGGCTCTAATAAGATTCGTCCAACTAGGTATATTTCTGTACACCATAGGGAGGTTAGCATGGGCCACCACTGTGACCACAAATGGAGCTTTTACAGGTGACTCCCACACCGGCTGGCAGAGTGGTTAGCACTGCCATGAGTTCCGTGATCTGATTGTAATAACGTTATTACGATTTCGTGAGGTCATGGGAAATACCGTAGGAGGTCAAACTATTCCCCGAGGAAATCCACGAGTTACTCTACCTCAGTCTGCAGCCTAATATTAGTTCGACTATTTCTCACCTGTGCTTCCAGCGTCAATTTCTTAACGCTCCCTCTATTACCCAGGCGTTGCATGATCCCAACAGGTTTAGCGCTCTCCTTGAATAGTAATAATGGTACAACTACTAATTATTATTACTATTATTATTATTTTTATTGTTATTCTATTATTGATATTATCATTATTATTATTGCTATTATTATCATTATTACAGGAAAAAGAATAAGTACAGCAAGTAGTTGTAATCATTTGTTTATATAGTTAAAACTAAAACACAAAAGTTTTTTTTTTTTTTTTTTTTTCAAGGGGCTTAGAATGAAAGTAAATATCTTGACTGTTTGGACCTGTTAGGCAAGAACGTGTTTTGATTGTGTGAGCATGTAACCTGTCTGGCACCAGCACACTTGTCTGGCACTAGCACACCTGTCTGTCACCAGCACACCTGTCTCGCACAGCACACTTGTCTGGCACTAGCACACCGGTCTGGCACTAGCACACTTGTCTGGCACAGCACACCTGTCTGTCACCAGCACACCTGTCTGGCACAGCACACTTGTCTGGCACTAGCACACCTGTCTGGCACAGCACACTTGTCTGGTACTAGCACACCTGTCTGGCACAGCACACTTGTCTGGTACTAGCACACCTGTCTGGCACAGCACACTTGTTTGGCACTAGCACACCTGTCTGGCACAGCACACTTGTCTGGCACTAGAACACCTGTCTGGCACTAGCACACCTGTCTGGCACCAGCACACCTGTCTGGCACAGCACACTTGTCTGGCACTAGCACACCTGTCTGGCACAGCACACTTGTCTGGTACTAGCACACCTGTCTGGCACAGCACACTTGTCTGGCACTAGCACACCTGTCTGGCACAGCACACTTATTTGGCACTAGCACACCTGTCTGGCACAGCACACTTGTCTGGCACTAGCACACCTGTCTGCCACAGCACACTTGTCTGGCACTAGCACACCTGTCTGCCACAGTACACTTGTCTGGCACTAGCACACCTGTCTGGCACAGCACACTTGTCTGGCACTAGCACACCTGTCTGGCACAGCACACTTGTCTGGCACTAGCACACCTGTCTGGCACAGCACACTTGTCTGGCACTAGCACACCTGTCTGGCACAGCATACTTGTCTGGCACTAGCACACCTGTCTGGCACAGCACACTTGTCTGGCACAGCACACTTGTCTGGATGGTTCAGTGCTGGTACTGACACACCTGTTGGTCATCAGCACCTCTGGACTCTAGGGCTGACACCAGCACTCACTGGCTCTCAGCTGACACAAGCACTCATTGGCTCTCAACTGAAACCAGCACTCACTGGCTCTCAACTGACACCAGGACTCACTGGCACTCAACTGACACCAGCACTCACTGGCTCTCAGCTGACACCAGCACTCACTGGCTCTCAACTGAAACCAGCACTCACTGGCTCTCAACTGACACCAGGACTCACTGGCACTCAACTGACACACCAGCACTCACTGGCTCTCAGCTGACACCAGCACTCACTGGCTCTCAACTGATACCAGCATTCACTGGCTCTCAGCTGACACCAGCACTCACTGGCTCTCAACTGATACCAGCACTCGCTGACACCAGCACTCACTGGCTCTCAGCTGACACCAGCACTCACTGCTCTTTGCTGACACCAGCACTCACTGGCTATCAGCTGACACCAGGACTCACTGGTTCTCAGCTGACACCAGCACTCACTGGCTCTCAACTGACACCAGCACTCACTGGCTCTCAGCTGACACCAGCACTCACTGGCTCTCAACTGACACCAACACTCACTGGCTCTCAACTGACACCAGCATTCACTCACTGGCTATCAGCTGACACCATCACTCACTGGCTCTCAACTGACACCAGCACTCACTGGCTCTCAGCTGCCACCAGCACTCACTGGCTCTCAGCTGACACCAGCACTCACTGGCTCTTAGCTGACACCAGCACCCACTGGCTCTCAGCTGACACCAGCACTCACTGGCTCTCAGCTGACACCAGCACTCACTGGCTCTCAGCTGACACCAGCACTCACTGGCTCTTAGCTGACACCAGCACTCACTGGCTCTCAACTGACACCAGCACTCACTGGCTCTTAGCTGACACCAGCACCCACTGGCTCTCAGCTGACACCAGCACTCACTGGCTCTAAGCTGACACCAGCACTCACTGGCTCTCAGCTGACACCAGCACTCACTGGCTCTTAGCTGACACCAGCACTCACTGGCTCTCAACTGACACCAGCACTCACTGGCTCTCAGCTGACACCAGGACTCACTGGCTCTCAGCTGACACCAGCACTCACTGGCTCTCAACTGACATCAACACTCACTGGCTCTCAGCTGACACCAGCACTCACTTGCTATCAGCTGACACCAGGACTCACTGGCTCTCAGCTGACACCAGCACTCACTGGCTCTCAACTGACACCAGCACTCACTGACTCTCAGCTGACACCAGCACTCACTGGCTCTTAGCTGACACCAGCACTCACTGGCTATCAGCTGACACCAGCACTCACTGGCTCTCAACTGACACCAGCACTCACTGGTTCTTAGCTGACACCAGCACTCACTGGCTCTCAACTGACACCAGCACTCACTGGCTCTCAGCTGACACCAGCACTCACTGGCTCTCAACTAACACCAGCACTCACTGGCACTCAGCGGATACCAGCACTCACTGGCTCTCAGCTGACACCAGCACTCACTGGCTCTCAGCTGACACCAGCACTCACTGGCTCTTAGCTGACACCAGCACTCACTGGCTCTCAGCTGACACCAGCACTCACTGGCTCTCAGCTGACACCAGCACTCACTGGCTCTCAACTGACACCAGCACTCACTGGCTCTCAGCTAACACCAGCACTCACTGGCTCTCAACTGACACCAGCACTCACTGGCTCTCAGCTGACACCAGCACTCACTGGCTCTCAGCTGACACCAGCACTCACTGGCTCTCAGCTGACACCAGCACTCACTGGCTCTCAACTGACACCAGCACTCACTGGCTCTCAACTGACACCAGCACTCACTGGCTCTTAGCTGACACCAGCTCTCACTGGCTCTCAACTGACACCAGCACTCACTGGCTCTCAGCTGACACCAGGACTCACTGGCTCTCAGCTGACACCAGCACTCACTGGCTCTCAACTGACACCAACACTCACTGGCTCTCAGCTGACACCAGCACTCACTTGCTATCAGCTGACACCAGCACTCACTGGCTCTCAGCTGACACCAGCACTCACTGGCTCTCAGCTGACACCAGCACTCACTGGCTCTCAACTGACACCAGCACTCACTGGCTCTTAGCTGACACCAGCACTCACTGGCTATCAGCTGACACCAGCACTCACTGGCTCTCAACTGACACCAGCACTCACTGGTTCTTAGCTGACACCAGCACTCACTGGCTCTCAGCTGACACCAGCACTCACTGGCTCTCAGCTGACACCAGCACTCACTGGCTCTCAACTGACACCAGCACTCACTGGCTCTCAGCTGACACCAGCACTCACTGCCTCTCAACTGACACCAGCACTCACTGGCTCTCAGCGGATACCAGCACTCACTGGCTCTCAGCTGACACCAGCACTCACTGGCTCTCAGCTGACACCAGCACTCACTGGCTCTCAGCTGACACCAGGACTCACTGGCTCTCAGCTGACACCAGCACTCACTGGCTCTCAGCTGACACCAGCACTCACTGGCTCTCAGCTGACACCAGGACTCACTGGCTCTCAACTGACACCAGCACTCACTGGCTCTCAACTGACACCAGCACTCACTGGCTCTCAGCGGATACCAGCACTCACTGGCTCTCAGCTGACACCAGCACTCACTGGCTCTCAGCTGACACCAGCACTCACTGGCTCTCAGCTGACACCAGGACTCACTGGCTCTCAACTG